>NW_028282249.1:0-49152 GCF_059751285.1 Brachycentrus maculatus | reverse complement strand
TCCAACCCCAACCCAACCCCAACCCCAACCCCAACCCCAACCCCAACCCCAACCCCACCCCCTGGCTTTCAATTCCAAGAGGGACAGATATAAATTAATTTTTATTTTAACGAATAAAAATATCGAATCTCCGTACTCAACATCAGCAATTCGTATAATTCCAGTTTAAATTTCATCGCATTAACGATTGATCAATAAAGCAGGATTGCTGTGCTAAAATGCTCAAATACATCATGAAATAAATATTAAATCTATTTCATCACGCATTCTTTGGATTGCCTTTATATTTGAGCTTGAGGCCATCATTGCTGAGCTTGTCAGCTATCTTGTTGTACTACCGAGCGATATGGTAGACTTTGATTTAATCGAAGGAGCGGGTCAAGTATCGTGCAAGAGAATTCATGTACTTGAGATTTTAATTTTTGATGTTATATTCGGAATTGACTCCTTTGACGACTAACTAGCTGTCGCCGTAAACTTTTAGGTTTGTGATCCGATTAAGTTTACAATCCAGAAGCAGATAAAGAAATGCGAAAAATTCGGCTTGATTGTTCGTTTTCTTGCCGATGTTGACAGCATTTGAGATAACAACTTCATTCTTTTTATTCAATACCACATAGCCGGCCCC
Source organism: Brachycentrus maculatus (assembly GCF_059751285.1). Classification (NCBI taxonomy): domain Eukaryota; kingdom Metazoa; phylum Arthropoda; class Insecta; order Trichoptera; family Brachycentridae; genus Brachycentrus; species Brachycentrus maculatus. The sequence goes on along the minus strand of NW_028282249.1, from coordinate 48,524 downwards.
TGATTTCCCTGGATTTCCTTTACTGCAGCCATCGAAAAAGGCAAGATATTCTGTCCCTGCTTTGACTCGCACCAGCGGATTTGACCGAACAAAGGCTTTACTGCCTTGATATTCAAATATTTCAGAGTAAAGATCTCTGATCTTTTCTTTAACGAACTCCTAGAGAGATGTCTACACTGCCATCTTTTCCAATTATGAATCAAGCGCCTCTTGCTCTAGCTTAAGCTCCTCCTCAAATTACTGTTCTTTTTTAATTTGCATAATCTGCTGCGGGCCTGTCACACCTGAGGTGAAGTTTGCTTCCAATTCCTGCTAAATAAAAGAAGAGTCCTACTAAGATTGCATTTGCCTTCTTGATTATATTTTTTATTTGATGAGCAAGTAAGATATCTTTTTCAAATAGATAAACTTTTCGGCTTAGAGCTCGCTGAGGAACTATTGCGTTTGGAGCTAGGGAATCTATACTTTTTTTTTGCGGACTGTCTGGGAGCATTTGAGTATTTGCGGACGCATAAGGTTGTTTTCACAGAAAATGACGAAAAACTTCCTCATTGTCGAATTATACAAGGGACTAATCTACTCAATTAAAATAAAACACTGGAGACGCGAGTTATATTATTGCCGATATACTCACTAATTTTATTATCTTATTTGCGATTATACAAATTAATTTAATAAAGGAATGAAGGAATAAAACTATTTCAGTCCCTCTCACAAATCTATTGCAGGAGGAAACGCGCTCTGTAATTCGAGAGAATGCCTGAGCAGTCTTGATAGCATCCCATCTTCCCCCATTCCTTTGAAGCTGAGAATGAGCCTGCATTCGACAATCGCATCTCCAGAGACTAGCTCGATTGAAGGAGACTACCCAAACATCTTTAGCTTCGAAATTGACTAAAAGTGTTCCTCCTTCATGGAACTCGGCTACTGTAAACACGGCTAATAGTGCTGTCTGATCCATGAGAGGCTGGAGTTCCCTTTGAAGACTGATTGGAAAGCAGTAATGAATAATTATGCAGATATAGTATTCAGTGTCTCCAAAAGAAATACTTCCTTTCTTTTCTGATCTTTCACTAACTTATCTCACAGCTAATGACCCATATTCAAATTCATCTGCTATTTTTTATTTTAAATACCAATAAAATAACTAAACCCATTAAAGCATTAGCTTCAATATAATTATTTGTTTCAATAATATTTAATTGTAAGATGGCCAAAAGAACTATCAGCACCCACACCAAAGGCAACTCAAATCAATGTCCAAAACACAAAAAGATTGAAAAGTCTTTGACGAAAGAAGAATAGCCTATCAAGAATAGTGCGTCGGAGGAACTGGAGACTGACTATGATAGTCTCATTGTGATCGAATCCTGGAATGATTCTGAGGGCTCGGTCGAACTAATTTAATACTAGAACATCGATATAAAGGCTTCAATGAATCTTTTCGAGCAGCTACTAGAATCTTGAGCAATCAAAAAGAGCCAGTATCTGTTTCAATTCTTTATAAGATGTTAATGTTTCCATAATTTTATTTATAAAAGATTTCATACTCATAATAATTTAATGACGTAAATTTCAATTAACGTATCTACATTACGCATTTGGCGTACTATTGATTGATTTAGAATTATTTTGTTGCTATTATATTACTAGAAACACTGGTATCAGAACGAGTAATTAGCAAACTATCAATAAGGTTCATCTAAAGGAAGAAACTAGAAAAAAAGATGATCTTCAAGGAGAGTGGCTGGAAGCATCAAAGCCAAGTACACACCCCGAAGGTAGAGCTTGAGCTACTATTATGACCAGGAAACCGGGGCGACTGATACGTATTCATTCATTATATTACTATTTTCAATTCCAAGACAATGCGATTATAATTAATTTCCTGATGATTCGAAGATCCCTGAAAAATATTTCAAAGCTGACCCAATCGGCGATGAAGCCGTATTTATGCACTCCATCTATTAATCGAATGAAGATCCAGGCCCCAATTCTCACAACTCAATCGCATTGGTTTTCAAACGCATCCGAAAGTCATAAGAATATCTCTAAAAGCGTGTTCGAAGGGCCAGGATTCTATATGGAACAGCTGTATACAGGATGCCTTGCTGTTTACTCTTATTACATCGAATCCAATGGAGAAGCCTTTCTGATTGACCCGATTAATGAAATTGAAAATTATGTCACCCTTATATCATAAAGGAAAAGTGTCCTGAAAGGAGTGTTCCTAAGTCACTACCATGCAGATTACATTGCTGGTCAGAACTAAATTCAGAAAAAATATCACTGCGATACTGTTATGGGCCCAAATTCGCACCCCGTTCGAGGATTGGTTGTGGGAAAAGACAATCAATAGTTCAAAATCGGGTTGGTCAAATTGCAACTCATCCACACTCCTGGGCACACTGAGGAGAGCAGCTGCTTTGTCCTTTTTGACTCCCAAAATAAAAGACAAGCTGTGTTTACTGGCGATACTCTTTTCTTGAACTAAGTCGGACGCCCTGATCTAGCAGTGAAGACATCTTTGACTGCCGAAGATCTCTCAAGGCTATTGTTTCAATCCCTTTCAAAGTTGAAAACCTTAGACGATGATATCAGAATATACCCAGGCCATGGCGCAGGATCTTCCTGTGGAAAGAATATTGCGAAAGGCGATTTTTGTACAATGTAGACTCAAAAGAAAAATAACTACGGTTTGAGGATAAATGACATGAAACAATTCACCGATTAAGTCCTCCTGAATATGCCCAAGGCGCCTGGATACTTCGAATACAATGCGACTCTAAATAAGCATTCATCCTTCGATTATCAGTACATCGAAAAGACAGTCATGAAAAAGCTCTCGAGCGAAGAAGTTTCGCACTTGGTCGACAAAGATGGAGCCATCATTATCGATATTCGCGATCTGAAACATCTTAGATAAGGCCTGATAGATGGAGCAATGGTGATTGGTTTTGATGGCGCATTTGCCAACTGGCTTGGCTGCGTGATGAACCCCAAAAGCTATTTTATCATCTACGGGTCCGATGATCTTGCCAAAGAAGCAATAAAGCGCATGCTGCGAATCGGGTATATAAATGTTGCCGGATACTGTACCGATTCGATCGAAGTTGTTGGAAAATCATTGAAAACTTTCAAGCCTCAATTCGTCACAGAGAAAGTCGAAAAGAAGTATACAATCCTGGATGTGCGAAAAGATGATGAGTGGAACAAATGCCATGCGGAAGGGGCCATCCACATGTAATTGACGACCCTGTCATGCAATGTAAGCATTAATTGAATTTAGTATAAAACATTGAGCAAGAGCAAGTAGTACTTGGTTCACTGCCAAAGTGGATATCGAGCGAGGATCGCCTATTCATTCTTACACAATAGGGGGTATAAGGTGACTGCATTTCCAACTGTTTTTAATGATTTGTAGAAGTGTGGCCTGAAAATGATTCATGCCTGATCTCAATTTGAATTTCATATAATTCTGCATTTTATGTTTATCCGACTTCGTAGGAAAAAGCAACTGTGACTAATAACAATTATTATTATTTATTTTATTTTATTATTATTGCGATATCAGTTCTTCAGTATTTGCAAATTAGTATTGTGTATAATTCCGGATGGGATTCCCACACAAAATAATTGCATATGTTCATTCTTCGAGATTACTTAATTGAGGCTACATATGATCATAAGTATCATAAATAATATTAAAATGCAAGGCCACTGGGAAGATAACTGTTTTAGGGACGAGCCTGATAAAATTTATAATCGCAATTCCTATGGCGTCCATGCCATTTAGCCTTGGCTTGATGAACCAGAGAATATTCCTTTGTATCTCCTAAAGACTGAAAGCGAAATCTCATCCAAACGCAAGGCCAAAAAATTCACCCTCCGCAAATTTCATTCTGTAGATCTCATTCAGAAGACAAATCAGATATCTCCTTAGCGAAGGTCATTGTGTAAACTATCCAAAGAAATTCCTAAGATGAACATTGGAAACCAAAGCCAAAAGCTCACTAAGATCCAAAGCAAATCAAAGGAATCCCCACCAAAAAAACGTAAAAGCTAATCAAAACTGCCAACTGTCAATGTCTCGAGAGCATTGGCAATAGAACGCAAATTATTCTTGATGACTCACAAACAATAAAGCTAATCACCTATCAGAAAGAAACTGACGAGGCTTATGGAAACTGGAAGGGAACGCGAAGGAACATGATGGAGGAAACTGCTCAATTACTATGCATTTTAGCTCATGGCATCACACTGATTATTCGATATATTAATTCGATCATCGATTCGAAAATATTTAGGCTGCATTTACGATTGAAAATATGAGAGAATGATAGATGCAACGATGTCACAACGAATTGTTGTATTTATATAACTGTATTTATCAAAATCGATCCGTTGAAGCCTCATCCTCAAATACATTTCAAGGACCAATAGTTGGTCTTGAACAGTTTTATAATTGCCCTTATGTCTGAAGATATTTGATTTATGGGGTGCGCTGCATGTTGAAATAAAGGGCATCCATATTAATCAATTATGAATGACTTATAAATAGATGAATGAACAAAATAAAGAGGGCATAGATAAATATAATGACAATGAGGCAGATAAATATTATACAAATGGCATCGATAAATAGATGAGAATTTCAAATACTAAATAATTTGAACTACGCTGCCGACGATTAATTATACATAAATGAATAGAGTGTTATAATGGCCCATGCGTAACTCAATTCCTCAATCTGATTATTTTATATATTCCCAGCCTAATGCGCTGAACAAAATAATTAAATTGACCAATGTTCCTGATTTTGGCAGTCTTTATCGTGTTCTCCGATTTTGGAAACCATTATGTGGCTGGACAAACTCAAAATAATCTAATTCGAACCGAATTCGAGCCTAACTATGCGATAAGCTACACTCTTGATTTTAGCGCAGTCGGATGCTTAGTTTTGAACCACTGTGCCCTCTGTCTCAATAATAAATGCCAACTCTGCACCAGCGGATTCCGATTGACTGAGCAAAACCAATGCGTGGAGACTCTGAGTAAATGTAAAATATTCGAAGCTCAAAACAAATGCCTCTCCTGCCATAACTACTTTCGACTGGAAAATAAAAAGTGCGTTGATCCCAGATGCTAACTCCCAGGCCTTTACGGATGCCTAAAGTGTTATACTGGATTTATAAAAAGCGAAGGCGGATTTTGTGTAGACTTTGACTGCGTGACCTATACTAATGGAGATTGTTCTACATGCAGAGAAAACTATACGCTTTATGGGAGAGGCGAAAAATGTAAAAGCAACGCAGCAGTTCAAAATGCCACAACCCCCAAAATCTCAACATTCATCAGAGTGCAATTCACATCGAATGCACCGCTAACTTGTGAAATTTTCAACGAGCGAGCCCAGTGCACTCGATGCAGCAAAGCATATCAGTTAATCAATCATGATTGCATCCCCCTCAGCAAGGCCTGTTCGCTCTATAACGAGAGCACGGGCAAGTGCATGGAATGCGATGTGGGATATGAAATGGCAGACGGGAACTGCCAGCCCGCAATTTCTCTCAGTTGCTACCAAGTCGGCCGTGACAATAAGTGTATGGCTTGCAATTATTTGTATTTTCTGCTGGATGGGATTTGTTTGAAAGTGGAGGAGAACTGTAAAGACTATAACATCTATAATGGCAAATGCTACTCTTGTTTTTCAGGGTATTTGCTCAGTGGCTAAAAATGCAAACAAATAAATAGTGACCCCAACCTCTCGGTCTACGAGCTCAAGTTCATTCCAGCAATTAAAACCTCTTAAATTCAGGAAACATACTGTTTCTTGCAAGATAGCAAATCCAAGAAATGTCTATCCTGCTACAACTATTTCTATCTCATCAACGGAGTCTGCCAGAAAGTCAGCCAGCTCTGCAAAACTTATAGCACCCTTGATGGGAGCTGCCTGAGTTGCTTCGAAGGCTATTCTTTAAATGGGGAAGTCTGCACTCCCAATTAAAATGCCCTCTCGAATGCTCATTGCAAAGTATTTAGGCCAGAGAAGAATGCCTGCATCTAGTGCGATGAGCGATTCTTCCTCTATCGCCTAAAGACTTGCCTTAGAATAATCCCTGCTTGCAGAGAGTATAATATCAGCAATGGCACCTGCAGATCCTGCTATAAAGGCTTCTTCCTACAGTACGAAGTTTGCGAAGTAATCGCGAGAAACATCGTGGTACCTTTCTGCAGAAGATATAATCCACTGGATCCCCGATAATGCAAGAGTTGTATAACTGGATTCAATCTAGAAGACAATCGCTGCATTCAGTGGGAGCTGAAGTGTGAGCAATTCAGAATCGACACGGGAGCTTGTGCGAAATGCGTAAACGACTATGCTATTCAAGATGGCCAATGCGTGCGGATGTCGTCAGCAGAGTATTTTTCACGAAACTGCTTGCAATACGACGGAAATGGGCTTTGTCTTAAATGCGAGGATGGCTACAACGTAATAAACTACGTATGCTCGAAATGAAGATGAGTTGCTTCGGGTATATTTTATTTCACACATTATGATATGATATAGCAATTATCCATATGCCATATGCTATATTCATTGCATATTCAGTATGATTAACTCGATGACATCACGATCAAAGACAAATATATTTATGAGATACCTTTACGATAAAATGCAAAGATTCACATCAACTCATTTCTAAAGCCTCTTCTTGCAGACTGCATAGGTGGGGTCAATCGGTTCTAAATTGTACTTGGAAGGATTCAGCAAAGACAAAGCGGCCAATCCGAAAAATGTGTGAAACACATCCGAACAGTTTCCAGGTCGATCGGATATCCCTCCCTCTGAATCCTGGCAGTTTAAAATATACTATTCCAGTTTGCCTTGGTCGATCCAATCCTCTTTTCCGATCATGCAGAGTGTGGAGTAAATCCACCAAGAGTAGCATACATCTGGCAGTTTCTAGGGCCTGCCGTTGAATCCTCCTTTTGATGTCTGTCTTTCGCATAGCCATTTTGCAAGCAACTACTGATCGAAGGCCGAATCGAAGCCTGTGATTTTGAGAGTTCCGACACAGCAGAAGACATACGCAGCATGAGATTAGGCATCAGGTATCCCACCGAATGAACCATCAAAGTTTTTACATTTGAGAACGTACTCTGCTGCTTTTTATTTATTAATTTTATCTAAGGCCCCAAGAAGCTGAAGGCAAGAGACCCCAGTGTAAGAAAACCTTGTGTCCACCTCCCCCCACTTGTCTCCGAAAAAGCTACCATCAGGCTGCTGAAGGTTGCTGACGTATTGAATAGTTTTTTACAAATCGATTTCAGGTAGCCTTTAAAAGCCTATGAGGATGAGAACAGCATAATGAGTGCTTAAAATGTGTGAATCATGGCCTACATTTCCACCGAACCCTCCATCATCATTCTGACAATCTTTGAGCCACTTGACGAGATCGTTCGTTCTTTATTCAGTCAAGTGATGCTTGAGAGCAACGAGACTCGTTAATGACCAGTAGCCACCCGCTATCTTGAGATGTTCAGTCAAGTATTTGCCAATGGAATAGAGATCTTTGCTATTTTCGAGGCCGAGTACATATTAGATATGCTTCTGCCTATAAAATTTAGTGTCCGAATCTGATTGCATTATTATTATGACTATCAACGGGCTTGTTTGAGTTATAATATTCGATTGGTGATGAAATGCACAACAAAAAGAGTGATACGGTTTATGGTATGGCTAAAAATAGAATCTTTTATATTTATGAATCATATAAGCATGGACTTATTTCAATTGCGTGCTCATTAAGATAGATCTTCATATGAATACCAGACAAGACCCAATGATTCCTAAATTTCTGGTAAATTCCAACAAATATTCATAATTTACGAACAAGCGAGCGGGGAACTACCCATCAAGGTTCTTCAACAGTGTCATCATCCCTATCTTCACAATCAGTATGTGCGGCGCTATCTTCACTCTTCCCAGGAACAACAGCAGCACTCCCAAGTAAGAAAAGTGATGAAATGTAACCAACTGGAAGGCATGTTCGCCGATCTATATATTCTACGATGCTACCCATTGCGGCCAAGGAAAATACCTTCGATACTCAAAATGCTGGTAAATAAATTTTCTGTACCAAAGTTCGAGGTGCTTTACTTAAGTCCCAGTAATCGATGGGTTAAGCACAGGAATTGCGAAGGCCAAGAAAAGATATAGGCAGATGAGAGATTTGCCGATTATAATAGATTTGTTGCTGGTCTTGGCTTTAGCCATTGTGCTTCACTATTTAAATAATTATCAATATTATATTATGCTAGAATCATCTCATAAGGAAGGTGTGCATCACCAGCAAATGAGATTCTGTCCTCTGAGCAGGCTGCATATATATGAAACTTATGGGATAAGTTTAGTTTTATACTCATAGTATTATTTGGATATAGAATTCTGAGTTGTCTGCTTATTTCTATGGAATAATTGTAGCCGCGATAATTTGTGAAAGAATAAATGGCAGATTGTGCATTTGTATAATTTCAAAATGGACCCAAATTATAGAGGGCTTGCAAATTTAGGAGCAACATGCTACATGAACAGTTTGCTACAAACCCTGTTCATGACCCCCTAATTTAGGGATTCTATCTATTAATGGAAGTACAATGAGCGTATTCACCCTGATCCCTCCAGGAGCATTCTCTTCCAAATGCAAAAGCTGTTCGGCAGACTCTAGAAGTCTTTCCCTGGCGAAGTGAGCACCCGTGATCTCATCAAGAGCTTCAATTGGCAAGATGAGTAGGCTCAAATGCAACAGGACATCAGCTAATTCAACCGCATTCTGTTTTAGGCCCTATAAAAATCACTCATGAGCAAAAAGCAAATCTAAATGAACGACCGAAACCATTTCGTCCGGGAACTTTATGAAGGAGAGATGCTCCACTATACTCACTGCAACGAGTGCATGAATTAATCGCAGCGTGAATAGATATTTCAAGATATCATGGTCACTGTTAAAAACCCACATGAAAAGGTTTACAACTCAAGTGTCGAGCTGGGCATTCAAAGATATATGAAGCCAGAAGTCCTGGATGAGAATAACCGATACTTTTGTGAAAACTGCAACAAAAAAGTCGAAGCTGAAAGAGGTGTTCGATTTCTAAAAATGCCTAAACTTCTCAATGTCATTTTACGAAGGTTCGACTTCGATTATTTCACTTTTCAGAGGATTAAAGTCAATGATAGGGTTTAATTTCCTTACGTTCTTAATTTTAATCGTTATATGCAAGGCTACAACAACATTGTTGACAAATTGAATGAGGACTCATCTGCATACTTTCATAATTAAAATCTTCCCCGAAAGGCATTTCCCAGCTCAGCAACAACCAATGCCAAGCGAGTTACTAAGAAACCTTTGGTCACTAGCATAGCAGGAAAAAAGACAACAAAGCCTTCTGCCAACACAAAATCATTTTTGAGCGAAATGAGAAAAAAGAAAATGATGTCGGAAGTTTAGAACGATGATTTAATCTTCATTAATGGCTCGACGTCTGCTACTACAGAATAAAACAAAGTAGCTCAGATTAATTAGCTCCCCAAAATACCTGAATAAGTAATCAGTGAAAAGCCAAAGCCTGTCAATACTGAAGCTTAAAAATCGACTGACCTAAAACAAAAGAGTCATACAAACGGTGAGGAAGGCTTCTCAGATATTAGGTCAGGTAATAATCGCACTGCTGGACAAAGCAAGCTCGAAATTCCTCTTCCTCCAATCCTGGATCTACCGCCGCCATAACTATCAGAGGTTTATCATTCAAATTTCACGCCAAGCGAGCAAGTATCGATTTCAATGGAAGAGTAGCTGAAGCAAAAATTTGAAGGGAGAGACAGACTTTAAAAATATAATTAAGAAACGAAGTAAGAAACAAGAAAGCAGCTGGAGATAAAAAATCAAATGTTGGTGCAGTAATACCTGAAATAAGGGCCAATCGTCTACGAATTATATTCAGTTCTTGTTCATAATGGGTCAGCCACCCACGGACATTACTACTCCTACATAAAATCGTACCAGGACGGGCGCTGGTATTGCTTCAATGACCAGAGTGTGAAGGAAATTAATGTAGAGGAGATTGAGAACAGCTTCGGAGGTTCAGGTACTTCGAATGCATATGCGCTGTACTATCGGCTGGCCGAAGGAGATAGTTCAAAGATCGAGAGAAGAACTTCAATTCCTAAGTATATAGAAGCGATCATCGACCAATAATCGGCCGACTACGAGAAAAGAAAGTCATAGAGGATATCGAATTTATAAAATACCCTCAATCTCAAAATTCATTATCAGTTCTATGTCAGATAATTATAAATTGCGAAGAGTTCCTCGCTGGAACTCTGTCTAACTAAGTGCAGGGAGATGTTTTAAATCACCGAAGAAGCCATCCCTCTCAAGGACTCAAGGCTTCGAATGTATAATCCTATCAGTGACACCAAACTAGAAACATTTACAAACAGGGAAAGTTTGTCATTAGAGGAGCTGAAGATTGGCTCATTCAAAAGTTTGATAATAGACATAAAGAAAGATAACGAGATATTCGAAGAGTTCATAGTTGGAAAAATCAACGTTCGGATAGTTTTATGGGAAGTAGACGGCCCAAACTTGCAATCGTTGGATGAGTCTCACCTTAGATGCGAAAAAGTCCTAGTCACGAAGAACTCTAAAATGCAAGAAGTCGAGGAAGCCGTAATAAAAAAAAGAAACGAAAAACTCAAAGAAGCAGGCATTTCAGTGAAAGAAGATCAACAGATCTGCATCATCAAGAGGCATCAAAACGATGAGTACTCTTATCACGAAGTCATCAATATGCCTGACTATCAGCAAAAGACACTTGATGAACTTACGGTCATCGATAACGAAATTCTCTTTGTTGAATCTGACTCTGACAATCTTATGTGGCCCAAGGAGTTTGAGAATTAAATCTACAAAATACACATACGCTACACAGATGCCAAGACTGGCAAAAATTAAACTATCCTCACTGATTCGAGAAAAACAATTGGCGAATTGAAAGAAACACTATGTGCTCTCATTGGCGAGAACCCTGAGGATATTATTATTCGTAATGGCTCCAATAAATCTGGCATGGAGCTTAAAATTCTCACTATGACCATGAAGGATGCCAAGTTCATCACTGGAAAAATGGTCTATCTCGAAAAAGGAATACCTGCCAAACAGGGAGAAATTCGCATTCAGCTTTTCCTCGCGGAAGACGCACCTGCTGAAGAGTACAATCGGCTCCACGAGTTCGAGTTCATAGGGGATGTGCCTATAAATAAGGAATGGAAGGCGAGTGAAGTGAAAGATCTCTTCATCAAAATAGTAAAAAAGTATAAAAATATGGACTTGACAGCGGATAATTTCCGCATCCGAGAGAAAGTGGCTGATAAAATCGGGAAAATATACCGCTAAAGACCCATGAAAGAGCAGCAACTCATTGAAAAACGAGAAATCGCCATTGAACTCAAGGGAGATAAAATAGATTTAAAAGAATTCGCCCTGTACTTGCGGATTTGGAATCCAGAAACTTGGGAGCTATCAGAGAAGATTGAAATACTTGTGACTAAGACCACAACGATGGTAGAGCTCGGCAAGGTCATTTGCCAACTCAAGAGCGATATCGAGGTTTCATAAATATAAATCTGCCGGATTTTGTCAATTCACAAATTTAGCATTTTGGATTTATGCGAAATGGAGGTAAAAATCTGTTAATTTAGTATTTTCCGCTAACTGACAGTTCAGTCGTCGCCTAACCTCTTTTTGTGAATACGGATGGGCTCCTATTTATCATTAAAAGCAATCAGAAAGAGCCAAGATTGCTCACCAAAGAGGAGGAAATCAAATTCGGAGGGAAAATCAAGAATTATTCTTTATAAGCTAAGAAGAGGGCAAATCGAAACTATGTACCCAAGAAAGAGAAAGGAGTTCGTATCGATGTGGCTGAGAACAAATAGTAAGAAGCGGAAGAAATTAAAACCGAAGGAATCCAGGCCTAAATCGCAAAAACAAATACAAGTGCGGAAAATAGCAAATGATTTGTTAAAAATGAACGAGTATCTCTTCAATAATTAATTAATGATATGACGATAATATATTTTATTTATTTTTGTCATCTGCGATCTAGCTACTTTTTTGGATAGAAGAGCATGACATTTAGAACTAAAGTATTCTCGACGCACAGGCTTGCTGATTTAAATCGATTCATTGTGAAATCAATTCGAACAAAGAGTCAATAAATAACATAATAATGAAATTAATTCATACCTTGTAAGGAAATGATCACCAGTAGCTGCCATGGACATCGTTTAAATGCTTATAGCATTCATTGTAGTCATCGTAGGCGATCATTTTGTCAGGTTCGCATTTGAAGCACATGCTTTTGTTACATCTGTTACAAGTGACACGGTAGCAACCATCGACCCTCTCAATAGGCATTTTGCATTTGTCATAGGGGCATCTTCTGATATTGTTCTCTAGCATGTATCTTTCGAAAGATGCAGTTCCGCCTTATTTTGCCTCCTCGCATGTCATGTTCGGGTGATAGTTCATTTTGCATTCCAAGCAGTACGACTGATTGCATGTGTCGCAATAGAACGAATCTATCTTTATGTAGTTAATTTGTTTGCATCCTGCTGTGTAGCAGCTTGTGATAGTCTATGGGTTTTTGCCAACGAACTGGTTCACGGCCATTGATATCAGTTTGCCCCATGTGTCAGCATCCAACAAGCTGTTCAAATCTTATACTACAAGCAGAGCCAGGCATTGAGGACATTTTATTGGGAACATCGAAATGTCTCCGAGTGTGCTATTGATGTTGTCGGTTAGGCAAGAAACACAGAACTTATGTCCGCATTTCTGAAGCCGGTACGATTGGAAGGGCTCTTAGCAGCAAATTCCGCAGCTGTCAGCATTCACCATCTCCTAGGTCGGCTTCGAAATGGACTATATTGTATGCATCAAATAGTTAAATGCGCTTTGAACATGGTTGGCACTGCCTTCGATGAGAATATTCCTGCCAACTTCCTCCAGCTGAAGCAAGGTCAGATGATACTGGCTCTCCATGCTCGTGTAAACTTCAGGGTTGCTCTTGAAATGCTTGAACACCTTATGATTAAGCGGAATTCGATAAAAAAAGTTGTCTTGCACCCTCGCTTTAATTTCTTCTTTGATTCTTACTAGGTTTTTGAATTGAGTCATGACTAAAAGTGTTTTGTTGTTGAAATCAGGCAATAACTTGCATTCGTACTTCTATTCCAAGTCGAGCAAATTTTGAATACCGACTTCTGAAAGCACCACATTCGCCTCTAAGCCTGTCAATTACACTGGATACCCTCTCAGCTCATTTGTTATCTCTTGTTTAAACACATTAAGCTCCTCTTCTTTTGGAGTTTGGACCACAAGATATTAATTTTCGTGGTAGAAAGTGTGCTCGAATGTGATCAAGTTGTTTTCGGGCATCTTCTTCAATGCGTTTTGGAGGAGGATCTCGTATAGGTTAAAGTATCCTTTGGGGACTATCACATAATGGGTGAAGCATGATACCAAATGGATTCTGCCAACTCCGAGTACCCCGGTTTTGTTATTGCTGTCGTTCAGGAATTTATTGAGATGATTTGCATCAGTAAACACGACTTTACACTTCCTGAGCCCATTTTTGAGTTTCTTGATTTATTTAACGTCGAAGATGATATTTTGTTAGAATAACCCCTTGATATGATCGACGAGAATATTCTCATGATTCTGAATTTATTTTAAAGGAGTTTTCATTATTTAAATATTTACTACTGCTCCGAACCCTTTCAGGGCCTTCCCTAGAACTATTTAATCGGTGTTTATGTTGAGTTCATCTAGGTAGACCTTGTTTTACTTTGCCTCCATCTTTACAATCTTCTTATCGATATTTTTATCTTTCATGGCTGCCACGAACTTTTATGCGCACTAGCTGCTGCGAAACTACACCATGGCCTTACCTTGGGATTTCCAAACGAACCAACTGCACTCTATGTACATTTAATTCAGAAGGATTGATTTTTCAGCGGCCTTGCTCTGAATTGGAGACACTTTCATGTATCGCTCCATATAAAGACACTAATTGTAGTACTCATGAAACCGATAGTAATCTTTTTGGGAGACGAACTCGATGATGGCACTTTTGTGAAATACATTGCGCTTTCCTTTTTCTTCAATGTTCTCGACGAATTCGATATTTTTGATGGTGAAGAATTCTTAGAATAGCTCATACAAGTCCGATTAGTCAACATCCAGGCTCAAGTTGCTGAGCAGGCACTTATTGATGTACTGATCTTTGACTATCTGCTGAATCGCTCCTCCGCTTCCCAGCACGATGCTTGTGTTGCCGAAGTAGTTGGTCATTTTGGTTTCGGCTGACAAATTGTTGCGGATCCTCTCCAGTAGGAGCTCGAACTCCTCGTTGATTTTTTTATGCCTTTCCCTGCTACAATGGATCGAGATCATTGCTATTTCTTCGTTAGGCTCTATTAGGCACTAGTACTTTTCCTCAAATGCCTCGACGTCAGCTCCATTATTTTTTAAGAGACTCGAAAATGTGGCACTCGATATTCCGTGGAACTAAAGCTGGCTTTCCCCATAGCTCGATTTCTTATTGCTGGGCAGTTCTCCGAAAATGCTCATGAAGGAAGTTTCATTCAGATGATTGCACATGAGGATTTATCGCTTGGCCACTCCTTCCTTGTTGTAGGATTACCCAATGCGAGTAATAAATATAAAGGCAGGCCTTTCATTGAGCAGGTAAATAAGAGACGATTTCGACGGAAAGATGCCATGAGGGCGGTTTTTCATCATATACCCGACCCTTCTGGACCCTGAATAAACCCCGAATCCTCGATCGAAGTTCTAGAGCACAGCCTCAATAAGTTCATTGATTTCACTAAAGCTCGTAAACTCATAATCCTCAAGTTCGAGCACATCGTTGATTAGGTCAATATTGTCATTGATCCTACTGAAGGCATGCTGATTGATCAGCTATTATCTAATTAGATCTTCTTCCTTCATTTCATCGAAGCTAACCTTGCTCGGCTCGATCACTTCAAAAAGCGCACCGAATACATCATACTCTTCAGTGTGTGTTTTCGATAGATGCTGCTTCGATGTTACTCGCTTCGAGTTTATTTGGTGTAGCTTTGTGTTTTTGTTGACACGATTGTTTATTATTTTCATGCGCACGACCGCATCGACAGCAGAATGTAAGTATCCTGTCTGCCTCCATAAGGCTGTGGGTCTGTCAGTCACAGAAGTCTTCTATGCTTTAAAGGACCGCAGATTGTCAGGAGTCATCAGAACACTGACAGCAATAGCAAGCAATTGGGTCATCTTTCGGCAGTTGGCCATTTCCTACGTGGGAATGTCTGGCTTGTTGAGCTTATTCTTGGAGTCAATGAGGCATGCTAGATGAATTGGATTGCACTCTGGAACTTGCTGCATAATCTATAGAATATCGTTTCTCTTGATTGCATATTTGGCCGCGGGTCCCTAGATAATCAAGGCTGACTCTAGCACTTCGACGCATCTTTTGATAATTTTGTGCTGCATTTCAGGCATGAAGCATTACTTGCTCACACTATCCCTGAGCATCAACAGGCAGTAATAGCCCAAATCCTTAGCTTTCTTGTCCTCCAAAAACCAGCATTCCTCATCAGCCACTTACTTTATTTCCCCAGCAATTCGAGAGCAATATCTCCCGACCCTATTCACCCCAATAAGGCTGAATCGACGCAGGTACTCCTGGAACGTTATATACTCAAATGTTGTCTCTGTGTAAATCATTGTTTCATAGTCGAAATAAAATATCTAATCTTCCTGGTAATCGAACACGTAAAACACTTCATGTAGATCATAATTCCATTCGATGAGCGTGTCGAAATTGGGAGCGATTATGATGTTAGTATGAGTATGAATTTGGTTGCTAAATAGGTCTTCTTTGTGGGAAGACGTGCTCAAATTGCTTTTGAGGACTTCTGAGCCCCCAACCGTACTATCACGCTGCGAAACTGAATGCTTTTGGGCCTGATTTGGTCCTGTGAGAAAGTTAATATATTTAGAAAGATCCAAGTTCTACTTTTTAATGAGATGGTTAAGGTGTTTGACATAGTTGGCAGTGGGGCTATGGAAAATTACGATATCATGCTTGTTCGGGTAAGAGCTTTCCTACTTTATAAATGCGATAAGTTCGTCCTATATTTTCTTGCGCTAAATGATCTCGATGGGAAACTTCTCATCCACTTCGATGACTTCGAACGAGTCCTTGAGTAGGGGTTCGAGATCCCGCAATTGAGCTGCGCTGCTGTACACAATTACATTGTGAAATTGCTTGGCAAGGGAGAATAAAAAGGGGCGATAGATAGTGGGATGCAAATTAAATATGTCAATGATAGTGACAATATTCTCTTGGGATTCAAGTGGAACTCTGTGCTATTTATCTTAAAAATATTTGATTCCTATTTTTTCGGCTTTGATCAGCTCGTAAAACTCGGACTCAACATCGACTTCAGTTTTGGAAACAATGGAATTTATCCAGCCCCTTCTCGCTTGCTTGTTGCTGCTAATTATTTGGACGTTTATGCCATTGCGTTTTAGATAAAAGGCGAGCAAGACTGATTCGGACGAGTAGTGAGCATGGGCAACGATGAGGTTCTTGCCTTAGCTGCCCTTTGACAGCTTCTTGTCGACAAGAGTTTTGAGTTGTTTGCCGTAAGTGAATATGGAGTTGTACTTCTTGGTGGAGTCGATGAGCAATTCCTGGATTATTTTTGGACTTTCTGGTTGAGACTGATGGCACTGCCTGATGTTGATTAAAAACTGCTGATAGATGCCTGAAAGGTTACGATAATTGTATTAATGGAAGGAGAGTGTTTCGAGATTGGCCTTATCTTTATCTTCCCCTTGCGTTTCTTTGTACTCAGATAGGCTATGAATGTGCCTTAAAATGAAATCCTCTTACATCATTTATGTTAGAATAGGTTAGATATTTTATTGTTGTAGCATGTTATATTTCAATTCTGATTAACACCGACCGTCAACAATCAAGCCTCCATCGCTATGGCTCATTTTGTAAATTGATATTCGTTCCTTCATTGTTTGCATGATTTGATGATGTTGAGATATTATGCAATATTCTAATATATCATCTTTTCCTTGAGCGTTCGTAGTTCAGGGCTGGCTGCTCATTGCGAGCATTTCTTGGCTTCTAATTGCGGATGCTTCTCGGCTGCTCGTTCCGACTATTTCTCGGCTATTTCTGTTCGTACACTGAAGGATTGTACTCGATTTGGTTTCCAAAGTGAGAGTTTGGGCCCTTCAGGTACTTTTTGTGATTCTACAGGAAATTCATCCTTTAATTTGTTCCTATCCATTCCTGGTCGAATTGCTCGGCTTCCTCTTCTTCTATATTGTAGTAGTGGTTCGTCTCCTCGATATCCTGGCCTCTCTTTTCCTTTACGATTTTGCGACCTCTGTCGTTGAGCATCCGCTATTCCGCAATCCGGTTCACTCCTCCGCTATTCTTATAGGCTTGATGCTTCTGGGAAATGGTATTTCCTCCGCGGTGCTCGCCAAGGTCATTTTCAAAGTAATCCTAGCGATGCATTTTACCATCAGGGCCCATTTTGGAAGAGCTTACGTATGTCTGGCAGACATATGATCCTTCTTTGCCGTTCCTATGTGCATTTGTGTGGGCTAAATTACGAGCATGCTACCTGATGAAAAATTGAACATATTTTCGAATGGGTCAGATCCAAATGGTTTCATCATTCCACTGAAAAAATCATCATGCATTCCCCCGAATCCCCTCATGACCTGCCTCATTTCAGTGAAAGGATCGATCCTCTGAATTCGATTGCTCTGGCTGTTGCTGCGGGAGCTGACTTCTCGATTCATATTATTATCAATTGATTATCAAATTATCGAATGCATAAATAGCAATTCCAGAAAATTCTAAACGTTCAAAAAACCCGAGCATTCTTCATTTCGTTGATATTGAATCTGCTAGATCTTCATCAAATGGCAGTTTTGGGCAGCCACAATGCTTCGTCCAAAATGCCTCAACTGCAATGGTCCAACCCACCATAATGTAAAAAACTTTATATCTCCATTAATTCTCATAAGATGTCATAGCATGAAACTGAAAGCATTTCCATTAATCCAATTCATTATTACATGCATGCTCTTTTAATAGCCATAAAGAGATTGATACACCCATTTCATAATTATGTAGCCATTGCTTCCATGAACGAAATCGATTCTCAATCATAAAACAGGAACGAGTAAATCTATCAGATTGCTCTAAGGGATTCGAATACTCTGAATCGCTTTCTGCACTGAACAGACTTACCTACGACAAAGACTCGATGATAGGTAAGCTATAACATAAATAGGTCACGAATAATGGCAAAGACACAAATAAGCTAACTGATACTCTATGTACGGAAATGGAACCTCATCAAGTCTCTACAGTTATGTACGATATTGAAGACTGGCCATAGATAACAACAACTAAGTCTCAATTATCATGTAATCTTCGAGTCTGCTTTCTCTCAGGGTAAAAGGCAACTAAATAGAATCGATCGAAGCTAGGAGCCTAGTGAATATGAGCAAAATATTCATATTAAGCTTAAGTAATAGTGTGGCATATTTAGACTAAGGCTAGAATAGAATCACTAAGTTTGCTCCCTCCGCAAGGCCAACTGCCCTCTGATTAGGAGCCTTTCCTTCGCTAATAATTTATGCAACGAAATGGGAAGTGCGATTTCCGAAGTTGCATTCGGAAAGGCGTTAAAGAGTGTTTGGGGTATAAATTTATAAACAGCAACAAACTCGACGATAAAGTGGCATAATCTTTGCAAACTGCCACCCAACGAAGAATTTTAAATTCATATGAATCATAAGAAAAGGATCTACGATGATGCAACAATCATTCACTATATTTAAAAGATGATGAGTGATTAGTAATGATAGCGAGTGCCGCAATGACCCTCTTTATATGAATTGCAAGATGAAAATTAGCATTTGAACTGACCTTTTACAATCGAAACGCTGATCGCGTCGATACTGAAAATCAAAGTCATAAATGTTTAATTATAAAAATAAACTAATTAGCATGCATCCTTTCAATGATCACCTTGAGTCCTGCATTTTTAATTATGCCTGTTTCTCGCTGGAAGTGCACTATATCTCTTAATTTGATATGACAATGCTTTGCTGGTGAAATTTTTTGGCTTTCGATCGGTCGTATCCAAGTTTAGCAATGACCAAAAGAAAAACAACGTTCAGCAATATCGCAATGCTTTAGATTGTTAGCATTGGCTCTATCTGAACTGCATCTGCCTTCTTTTGGAAATCATTGACCAAAATGGATAGGCTGTCTTGTTTCAAATAATGGTGGTTCAAAATATAAACTTAGTACTTCTCACCGTCATTGGAGGAGACATTTAGAAAGAAGAGCTAATGCTGTTCTTTATCCAATTAAATAGTTGTAAGGCTGTAGTTTCTGTCATCGACGACCAAAGAGGTTCGCAATGGGTTCAACGAAAGAATCAGTATTGGCCGATTAGGTTTGCTCGGCCTGCTTCTAATCGATTCCTATCTGAGTTTGGAAATTTGGATTGTTTCGCCGATCACGGAAAAGTGGATGTACACTTCGGCTTTGCTTGGGAGATAAGGATTATATGTGCCTTCAGAGAAGAGCACTGAAACCTTTAAGGCTTACCTAATTTTACCCTAAATTTGATCTCGAAAAATAAACTTAATTCCTTACGGAGATGCGAGTAGCTTTTCGTTGATTGCGTATTGGTTTTGATACTTTTAGAGAAATTAATTGGCGATGAAAACCTGGTTGGCACCGATGAGCTTTGTCATTGCAGTGTAGTTGTTTTTGGCTAAGATTGTTTATGGAGGCGGCAACCCAGAAATTGAGTTGAATTTGTTCAGTTCCGACAGTATTAAATGCGGACGGCAGAGCTCATTTGACCAATCGTTCGTTTATAGAGCCTTTTCCCCAACACCCTCAATGTCGAGGCTCATAAATATTGGCCTTTCTAAATAAAAATTATTGCAGAGATCCCCCAACCCAATGGAAGGTACTTTCCGTTCTTTTACAGCGAAATTACCATTATCGTTGCTTTTCTTTACATCCTTGCTTACAGTCGTCAGAACTCCAAGTTAGCTTTCATACAATGTCACAAACTGATTCTCCTCGCCGATGGCCGTTTCCACATTGATGTCACTCTTTCTCATTTGTAGAAAGTTCTTCAGGGAGTTGGGACTCGCTTCAACGTTCACACCATGCCAACCGCTCGCATGAAGGTTAACAGTGTTGCTAGTAATCAATGGATTGAAAGCCCCCACATCGACATAGAATCCATTGGCGATTCCATTTAGATACTTAAAGAGTTCCACTTCTTCCTGAGTTTCCCCGAACTCAATACGGAATTCCCGAGCAGATGAGTACACAGCAAAGAGGATTATGATAACAACTTTCATTGGTTGCAAATATAATAATAATATCGATAGATGGATAGTATAATCACTAAGTCGCTAAGTCATCCTCAGATGCATGGACTGATTTCATGCTTAAATTTTATTGTATGACTATAGCGTTATATTTCTTTTCCGATTTTTGTAATGTTAAAATTATTAATGAATATTTAATTATAAAAATAAACTATTTAACATGCATCCTTTCAATGATCACCTTGAGTCCTTCATTTTTAATAGGCCCGTTCCAAAGTCAATTAGATCTCTTAATTTGGTATGACAATGCTTTGCTGGTGAAATTTTTTGGCTTTCGATCGGTCGTATCCAAGTTTAGCAATGACCAAAAGAAAAACAACGTTCAGCAATATCGCAATGCTTTAGATTGTTAGCATTGGCTCTATCTGAACTGCATCTGCCTTCTTTTGGAAATCATTGACCAAAATGGATAGGCTGTCTTGTTTCAAATAATGGTGGTTCAAAATATAAACTTAGTACTTCTCACCGTCATTGGAGGAGACATTTAGAAAGAAGAGCTAATGCTGTTCTTTATCCAATTAAATAGTTGTAAGGCTGTAGTTTCTGTCATCGACGACCAAAGAGGTTCGCAATGGGTTCAACGAAAGAATCAGTATTGGCCGATTAGGTTTGCTCGGCCTGCTTCTAATCGATTCCTATCTGAGTTTGGAAATTTGGATTGTTTCGCCGATCACGGAAAAGTGGATGTACACTTCGGCTTTGCTTGGGAGATAAGGATTATATGTGCCTTCAGAGAAGAGCACTGAAACCTTTAAGGCTTACCTAATTTTACCCTAAATTTGATCTCGAAAAATAAACTTAATTCCTTACGGAGATGCGAGTAGCTTTTCGTTGATTGCGTATTGGTTTTGATACTTTTAGAGAAATTAATTGGCGATGAAAACCTGGTTGGCACCGATGAGCTTTGTCATTGCAGTGTAGTTGTTTTTGGCTAAGATTGTTTATGGAGGCGGCAACCCAGAAATTGAGTTGAATTTGTTCAGTTCCGACAGTATTAAATGCGGACGGCAGAGCTCATTTGACCAATCGTTCGTTTATAGAGCCTTTTCCCCAACACCCTCAATGTCGAGGCTCATAAATATTGGCCTTTCTAAATAAAAATTATTGCAGAGATCCCCCAACCCAATGGAAGGTACTTTCCGTTCTTTTACAGCGAAATTACCATTATCGTTGCTTTTCTTTACATCCTTGCTTACAGTCGTCAGAACTCCAAGTTAGCTTTCATACAATGTCACAAACTGATTCTCCTCGCCGATGGCCGTTTCCACATTGATGTCACTCTTTCTCATTTGTAGAAAGTTCTTCAGGGAGTTGGGACTCGCTTCAACGTTCACACCATGCCAACCGCTCGCATGAAGGTTAACAGTGTTGCTAGTAATCAATGGATTGAAAGCCCCCACATCGACATAGAATCCATTGGCGATTCCATTTAGATACTTAAAGAGTTCCACTTCTTCCTGAGTTTCCCCGAACTCAATACGGAATTCCCGAGCAGATGAGTACACAGCAAAGAGGATTATGATAACAACTTTCATTGGTTGCAAATATAATAATAATATCGATAGATGGATAGTATAATCACTAAGTCGCTAAGTCATCCTCAGATGCATGGACTGATTTCATGCTTAAATTTTATTGTATGACTATAGCGTTATATCTTTATCCTAATTTCGGAAAACAGCCGCACACTTTCATAGATTAAGCACAGGAACGTCATTGCCAGTTAATTTTAGTCCTCTGATTGATTGCCTTTCTGGTGTCATGTTTATATTATAATGGAATCACTTCTCTCCGCAAAGCCAACTGCCCTCTGATTAGGAGCCTTTCCTTAGCTAATAATTTATGCAACGAAATGGGAAGTGCGATTTCCGAAGTTGCATTCGGAAAGGCGTTAAAGAGTGTTTGGGGTATAAATTTATAAACAGCAACAAACTCGACGATAAAGTGGCATAATCTTTGCAAACTGCCACCCAACGAAGAATTTTAAATTCATATGAATCATAAGAAAAGGATCTACGATGATGCAACAATCATTCACTATATTTAAAAGATGATGAGTGATTAGTAATGATAGCGAATACTGGCCTTAGATAATTAAAATTACCTAATTAATCGTAACATCGGGTAGTGGTTATAGCGTTGATTCATGTTCCGATTACAATATATAATCCTACGAGATAATTCGCAGCTATGAAGTTTGTACATGTATTTCGATCTGCCGTACTGCTCCTTACTGTCGCCGTATTTGTCAGAGCGGAATTTTCTATAGACATTGATCAAAAATACTATGGTTTCTCTTGCCTCAGCAGGTAGATTAACCAAGTTATCATCGAGGCATATAAAAGCTATGGGGGAATCAACTTAGACGCCCAATTGAACATCAAAATGTCAAATTCAGTTGGATTAGCCACTGATTTGTCCATGTTCCCATGCCGAGGCAAAGATGGAGCCATGCAAGTAAAAGAATTGCTTGCGTACTTAAACGGCCTAAAGGACTCAACTTCAATGTTTGCGTATGCCACTGGGACCATCTGGATAAATGTGGGGACTAATCCGAGTCCAGGCTGTTCATGGACCGAGGGATCAGCCCTTTCCAATTGCTTGTTCCTGCAGACAGTGGTAAACGAGCTGAAGAGCTCAGGAAGGGCCGTTGGAATATATAGTTCCCAGCCAAAATGGACCTCGATATTCGGAGAAGTCGATGCGTGCAGATACTTTACGGATCTTCCTCTCTGGTATGCGCACTTTGATTAAAATCAAAGCTTCGAAGATTGGAAAACCTACAAATTTGGGGGTTGGACTGAACCTTCACTCAAGAAGTACACAGCAAATAAGTTAATTTGCGGATATAAAAGCGATTTGACTTTTTATTGACTCATTTACCATTAGATTGCTGCATTGAGCTTATCATCAAAATTTTAGCAATAAATCATATTGGAATATAGATAATATAATATAAAAGCAACCGTAGATTCAAATCCGGACATCCGCAATGAACACATTCGAACTCTACCATCGACACGAAGAATAGCCTGAACACCAGTTTTATAGGAGCAACAACAACAACGTTGGCTTGTAATAGATCCATAAAACCAAAAAGACATTAGATGAACTCGAGTTGAGGATGAAGAGTTATCAAAAGTAACGAGAGTAAATGAGACGGAAGTGCAAATCAGTCCTGAACAGAGAATAATAGGAGAATAATACCAAGTGGATGGGTCTCCAGTCACCTTACCCCGATTTGTAAAGATATATGAGTGGCTTGATTGGTTCAGGTATGACATTTCTCATGCAGCAATAGACGAGTGCGACGACAACTCACACCCAAATCAAGCACCCAATGCAAAACAAATCCCGAACATGCGCAAATAAGTGGGAGTAGGTAGATAAATGAGAGCAGACCGCGTAAATAATGCACACAACAACAGCTTGGAATCATAACCTAACTTATGGCACAACAAAGAAACTCCGAAGGGTAATACATATCTGATAGATAGAGGAAAAGTAGTATGCTATTGGAGATGGCCTCGAGCCCATTACGATCCCTCCTTCCCTCGACCTGTACAAACATAGCCAATAGCAGCTTCAACATTCTCAAATAGTGCACTTAGAGAAGCTGCACACCAACTACGAACACAACATCTCGCTCTTAAACGCCAGGCTTCAATAGCTCCAGCAGCAGCGAAACAAAATCAAACAGCATAAGGTGCTGCTCATGCGGGACAATGAGGAGTTGGAATAGAAAATTAATATGTGCAGGAACAAAAAAGAGTGCAAATAAAATAAGGATGGCAATACGAATCAGGAGAGACCCGAAAATATGATACTGCGCGAGCTCAACGCAGTGCTATCAACGCACATGAAGAAACTTGCCAAGATTTAGCTGGAAAACAGTAAAATCATACAACGCAAGAAGAATCTCGAGGTCAGCATGCGGCTCTGTCTCCGTAACGGCCAGGAACAACTCAAGAGTGACCTGTTCATGCATACCAATCATAGAAGAGCGGAAGGCAACCACAATCACATGGAAGCCAATATGAAGCGTATCAAATCCAAGTCCGGAATTCATGCGAGCGCCGTCTCTCAGCATAACCTGAATAAAACAAACAAATGTCCATATCACTGATCATCACTTATGTTGGATCAGGAGTTTGCTGTAGCATTTTTATGCATTATTTTCAAGCTAAGTTTTCAACTTCTATGAGAATCAGCTAACCCTATCATTGATAATGAATTGTTCTAGAATATTGTCAACAATTTATGATTATATTAATTTGTAAGATATACTCTTGTCCTCCTCACGATTATTTAATGGAATTCATATCTTGATATCTCAAAGATTATCATCATTGCTCATTATCTTTTGCCCTTTGGGGATTTTGATCTGCTCCTTTCCTCGCTTGCTGCTTCTTCCTTCTTGGAGGAGAGGCCTTGCAGGGCGAGTAAAACCAATGTGATTACTCCTACTGCAATTGCATTATTAATATTTCCCCCGAGGACCCATCCGACTGCCGCAATCGCCCTTCCGATTAGTGCGACAATGCGACCGAATCCTCGATGCTGAGGGTTGGGCTTGCCGGATAAGAATGAAGTGACTCCACCCAAGTGCTGCAGTATAATGAGAACTAAAAACAACGAACCTAAATTTGATGCAAATTTACCTCCAACTATGTGTGCTATTTTCAAGGGAGACCATGTCATAAAATCATGGAGGTGTGGATAGACTCTGTATAGTGCAGAGCCTGCGAAGAACAAAGTAGTGAAATCAACAAGTGCGAATGTTAGTGCGTGGAGTGTAATGCTATATTTCTTGATGAAGACTCCGAATGCCGAGGCAAGGACCCATAGTCCGCTGAGGACAAAGCCATGATACATCCAGAATTATGGAGAGTGAATGAATGCTTGAACTGCCTACATACCGATATAAATATATAATTTTTATTCGTCTCAACTTTGTCTTATACGATAAATTTGATTGAACAATAATTCAATCCATCACATTTATTATCAGAGGTGATCAGTGCAGTCAGATAAGACTCATTTAGGGAAATGTAAGCAAAATAAATAAGATAATGGTTGGGTTTATAAATGGATCAATCCAGCTCATCAAATTGTTCCTCTTCAACGGGGTGCAGTTACTCTGAGGGCTTGAACAACTACTCGTTACTTTTATTGATGAAGCCTAGCCCCTCGGACAATAGCTTTTTGAACATACTTTCTCCAATCTTCAAGGGGCATCTTTCAAGCCAACTATCCCAAAACTACGTTTCCTTTTGCTCAATACATCCAAATCGCAGCTATGAAGCACAATCGATAACTTCCTTCACATCTTCCTTGCTGAGCGCATTTTCTGCTTTGTTCTCAATATGAATCGTCATCTCCTTCAAAGCGACTTCGACCAAGTCTTTCTTGTTATAGGTAAGCATTTTTCTGAAAGAGGCCACTGGTTTGGAAATATCCAGGTGCTCAGGATCATCTTCTTAGAAATTAAACTTCTTGCCGAAGAACAAAGGCTCCTCAAGTTCTGTATCGGCCATGGAGAGAGTGTCAAGGGCTCTATTCTCGGTGGAAACTATATCCTTCCAGATCACGGCCTTTTTATCTTTGGCTTTTTGGCTCGCCAGTTACTTTTTGGTGAGCTTAAACTACTTCTTGAGCTATTTGACAGTTTCATCTGCTTCTTCATACTTCTTTATTTCGGGGGTTAGATAGTTCTTAATGACAGGATCTAAATCCGGAATCTCGTTTTCGCCATGGAGTGCACGATGAAAAACAGTTTGGTAGAAATACTGATGCACTGGATTGAAAGTATTTTAGATTTTGACTTACTCGTACTCCTCGTCATCTACGTTGCGATACAGAGACATCTTTTCGACCAAATCTTTTACCAGTTCCTTCTGCTTCTCAGTTGCCTTCCTGAGCCCGTTGAAGGGATACTCTCGGATGTCTTCGGATGTAGGCAGCTAAATCAAATAGAAAAGTTCACGCTCTGCAGTTCGGTAAGGCATCAGCACCACCAGTTTCGGAGTCACACCGCTTTTGCTATTTCTCGGAACGTACCTCGCAATGGCATACCGGTTTAAGGATATCATCGAGTAAATGAACGAGGAAAACAGCTTTCGTGCATATGAATTTTCAGCAGGGACGACGATGTCAGCTTCTCCCATCAAACTATGCCTTGGGATTTTTGTTTTATCAACAAACCCGAGCAGCTTGAAGTTCTTTTCTTAAAACACTTTGGCCCCTGCTTCCATCAAACCAGAAATGGGAATGAGGTTGGGCCCGTAAGGATACGCATTGATTTGGTTTTATTTTTAGACAACTGTGCCCGTCTCATCCCCTTCAACCACATGACTGATATCGTTGATAATCTATTTAGACTCTGGCAATTTCGTGGTAAATGGCGCTGTTAAATCATATTTTTGTAGTGATTTCAGCTTTTCTCTTCGAATGCCTTTGTAAGTGGCCACCTCAATTTCGAGCCCTGGAGCAATTTATATATTTCCTTTGAATAGAGCAACAGGGTTCACATCTCTCTTCCTGAACTTTTTGTAGAGCTCAATGGCCAAAGAGGCTGGGAAAATCTGAATGTTATTCAACTCTAAACTTCGCAGTTTCATTAGGAGCGCAGCATTCTTTTCTTGAGACTAATGCATTCCAATTTCCCCGTCTAAGGTGTTTTCCTCCATGTCGTAATTCTCCATAAAATCCAAAGATATGACATTGAGCTTGATTTAGTTCTGAGTTAATTTCCTGACAATGCGCTCCAGGTCTTCCATCTCGTATTGGGTTTGACCCATTCCATTCGTAAAAACGAATGCCCTCTTATTGTACTTCTTTTTTAGGCAGTGGCTCGCTATCTTATCGATTAGGAACTCAATTGTGTTAAATATGTCTCCCCCAAGTTTGTCATTCGAAAGAGTTGCTTCACTTAATTGAACCACCTTCCGAACTAGATCTAAGTTGGGTTTTTGAATGGACTGCAGCTATAGATTGTTGCCGTCTTCAGATTCATTATCCCCGAACAGGGCCAAGCCGACCTCATGCGATGCATTGAAGAATATCTTTTGTTGTAAGGTTAGCTTAAAGCATTCCATGGCTATTTTGAGCCTAGAAGCATGTTCAGAAAATGGTAGATCCATTGAGGATCCGACATCGATTCCGATCATGATTGCATCCTTCGACATTGTCTGCTTAATATTAAATTATAATGCAACATTGCACTTTGAATTCGGAATCAACCCGCCACTTTTATATTTGTGACAGAGAAATTGAATATAATCGAATCGAATGAATTTATATATAAGGGATGGTTTTTATACTTATTATATCTCGGAATTTTATAATCTTCAAGATAGAATTTCAATGAAAAATGTCCTTAATTCTATTGTATCTCGATTTATCTCAAATATTTTTTGCATATCCAAAATTGAATTTCATGTTCGCTGTGTCAGGAAAACCGCCAAAAATAATGAGTACATGAGAGCTCACACGGTTGCTTCAAATTAATATGGCACTCTTGAGAATTGACAAACGATAATCGAA
The DNA here is from genome assembly GCF_059751285.1 of Brachycentrus maculatus. Lineage (NCBI taxonomy): Eukaryota > Metazoa > Arthropoda > Insecta > Trichoptera > Brachycentridae > Brachycentrus > Brachycentrus maculatus. Next base: position 20,388 of record NW_028282249.1, on the reverse strand, counting down.
TTAAATTTAAATAAGAGCATTAAAAATGTTAAATGCATAAGATAAGTAGACAAATTTAATATGAATGAGGATAATAATATTTAATGAGCCAATTTGGTCGACTCTACCGTGTAGCAACATTCGGATAATCCCACTCGCAGAGTATTGCCATAAATAATAAGCGAAGAAGTCGGATGTGTTATTGAAGGATTTCCAAGCAATTTTCAAATTAGCCTTGAGCAAATTCAAAAGTAACTAAATCGAAGGAGGCCTGGTCAATCTCTGCTTACGACTCCACGGGATGAAAAGGATTTAGTCGAATGTGTATCGGGCACTGAGAGAGGAAAGACTTTGGGAAGTCCTATCTGCTTCACTGTGAATAACGAGAACATCAATAAAAAGGACTATTCGGAATTTATTAACATTCCCAGGCCGGGACATGCAGATTTTACATATTTGAAAAAGTATGGGATAAAGGCTGAATCGGGCGGAGGCCGTTCGTCAGCTAGAGAGACCATAGGAAGGGTCATCGCTGGAGCTCTTGCCAAGCAGTTTTTAGCATCGCAGGGAATTTTTTTTGCTTCATGGGTTTCAAAGATACATCAAATCTAAATACCCCCCAATGTCAATGCCGAATTTAGTAAGGATATCCTAAATAAGTTAGGAGAAAAGTAATGAACTAAGAAATTGAAAAGTTAGGCCAAATTCAGCAGCTTAGGGATGGCAGTGTTTTAATAGCAAAATAAAATAGTGAATTGTTCGAGCAGTACTCGTCAGAATTGAATTTACTGAGTTAAAAACGATATGAAGACTTCAAAACATCTGACAGTGATTAAATCGCAAACTTGCGCTGCCCTCATAGCCTCACAGCAGTCAAAATGCATTTGAGGATCAAGGAAATTCAAAAACAACATGATTCATTGGGGGGATAAGTACAGGGAGTGATCTATAATCTGCCGATTGGGCTCGGATAGCCTTGTTTTGATAAAGTAATAATTGATCATATGTCAGCTGCCTGCAGTTCTGGCGCATGCGATGCTATCGCTTCCTGCAACTAAAGGATTTGAATACGGGTCGGGCTTCAACTGCAGCAATTTGTATGGCTCAGAACACAATGATAGGTTCACGGCTCACCTGAAACTTGACACGAACAATTCCGGTGGGACACTGGGGGGAATAAGCACAGGATAAACATTTTTTTACAAAGTGGCTTTTAAGCCCGTCTCCAGCATCGCAAAGCCCCAGTCGACCCACAATTTTGATGGCAATCCAGTAGTCTTGTCAACAAAGGGAAGGCACGATCCATGTGTGCTTCCTCGAGCTCCCCCAGTCGTAGACAACATGGCAGCAATGGCCATCATGGATTTATGGCTAATTCATAATTCCCAACTCTGATTTACCCGACACTCTAAATACAATTAATTAGTCCCATTTTGATTTTAGCAAATACTCCCTGAAAATTTTCAGAACTTTATTTGAGTTAAAACTGCATTTGCTCAATACATCACGCATAATTTAAATGACACGATTTTTCGTCCGCCAACTAATTGCAAGGCTTAAAATTTCAGGCGAATAAAACTATAAAAATTATCAATCGCATTGATAATAAAAATGGCCTCTTCTCTGCCATTGATGGATTTTTCGATAGATTTGATTGATAAATACTTGCAATGTCATTGCCTATATTATATAATAATAATTTTGAGAGATTTCCCATAAAAGGTGGATGCTCCCATATATAATTTATACTTCGAATTCTTCACTTATATATGATTAATTGTAGTAATAACTTCTTCTGATTCATGGATGAACAATTGCGGCGCAATAGACAGATCAGCCATAACCCCTCAATACCCAATTTGCCATTAACTGCAAGTGCTATCGAGGACATCCGCCGGTACTATTAGCGATAGCGACAAAAGCATACCCAAAACAACAAGAGTAATATCTTGAGCCCTTCGAACAGGGTCGATCAATCAAAAACTTTGGTGAATCTACTAATGTTTGAATCAGAAATGCACAATAAAACCGATCAAGCCAATCGAATAGTTGAGAGCTCTGAAGTCGATGGCAATTCGCAGAAATTCAGTCGGACTGAACAGTTCTCTGAATTCGACAAAAACATTCATTGTTAAAATCATGAAGAGGACTAATCTGAGGAGTCATAGGATCATCTTTGCAATCTCTTATTGAAGCTATTCGCAATTCTGGCCTACAAAATTAAAATACTCCAAAGGAACTCCTTCGAAAAGATGTTCATTTAGGCCAGTCGGAAAATTATGTCAACTCAGGAGCTCCATAAGCGCGATCGACAAGAAGGGCTGAACAAGTCTAATTCCAAAGATCCGTCGGTGTAACAAACCAAGTAGACGGCAAATGATCTCATCATCGGCAAACTCACACTCGGCGAAGAGAGAAAAGGCTTACCGAATTAATAATAAGATAAGTAAGGAAGCATCGGCAAGAAGTCGCCTGACCAAATCAAAGTTCTTAGTTAACGACATGCCCCTTTCGAGCATCTCTTGCCGATTAAACAATAGTCAAAATCGCAGTCCATCAAAAAATAAAGAATTTCCTCATTTAATCGTAACAAAACCAGGTTGTCATTCAATCCTTCAAGTAATCACAATCAAAATGAAAACATAGCCGCCGAAGAGAAGCCATCTAACTATAACCCTTCGAGCCAGAACAATGATGCAATTACGAGAAATGACTTAGATGATAGGCCAAATCCCAATGGCTCCAAAGAATTTCAAAAGAAATTTATGACATCAAGCAACTAGAACATAGCCGCGAAATAAATAGTCATTTAGCATTAATTTGGCGGTGAGATTGAACAACTGCAGATCGATGAGGGAGCTGACATTCCAACTTATACGCAAAGCGTCAATATGTATCATAATAAGCACGATGATCAAATAATCTAGCATGTTGAAGGCCGACGAAGTGTTCTGAATACGAGGAATATTCATAGTTTGCCAAGGGGTCGCAATTCATACAACATTCGCATTCACTCTAAGGAGTAAAAAAAAGTATCTTGCCAAGGACTTTCGAAATAAAGGCCGGTGACAGCGACACAATGTCCGACAGCAGAGGTAACTCCTCGCTATCTCTCGAGAAATGCATCCTCGCCGATGTTCTCCAGTCGCATATTTTAGAATATAGTGTTTCCAGTGAATAATAATAGCCCAACGGTAGTTAGAATTAGATATGTAAGTCCAAGCAAAGATGCTGAGAGGAAAAGGCCAAAGAGTCATCAGCCACATTTAATTTCAAGGCCTGTCTCTTTCAAGTACTCTAACGATAACATGAGTCCCAATATCCGAAATAATGGAAGGAATGCTAAGAACAGTAGCCCAACTCGAAACTCAAACTTAAACAAAGATTAAAACTAAAATGTAAAATTGGTGAGATCCTCCTACTTTGCTGAAAATGGCTTTAATATCCATCTATCTCCCATCAGGCTGGCCTCAAACAGATCATCCACATCCTATGAACACCTCTCACCTCATGCATGCCCCTCTACTATACGGTTCTTTCCCTCTCAGATCTCATTTACCACAAATGCTCACTGCCCTGAACCATCTACTCTGCGACCATAAGTGTCGATGATCATAAGCAGTACTGGCCTACCAACACGCCCTCAATTGAAACTTCCACTTCGTCACAATTCAATTATCAACCAGGGATCAGTTCAAATTGCATCAAAAAATGCAGAAGCTGGCAGCAACTTTAGCAATTGCTTCACAGTCAAAAATCAGAATCATGATCATAATCCGAATCAGAGGACATAGTAGAGGCTTTCTTACTCATAATAAGCAAAGTTGAATCGGTTTGTTGCGGAATCATACAAACCCAGACTAACGGCGAATGCTGCATCAAGTGGTTTCAAGCATGAATATCTCGATTACTAGCATGAAGGCAATATCCGAGCCGGAAACTCAAAGAAGAAGCTGCAAGTATATTCCCGAGCCATCGATAACAGAAGCCCAAAGAAACTGACAAAGGCCATACGATGAATAGATAAACCAACATCATATTATACATTTCATTTTTGATTTATGCTATAGAAGCATGTGCTTATAGTCGCGGAAACTCCTCGATATATCTTGATATATTTATTTGTATTTAAGTATGTTTGCCACTTTTACTAAGAGCATTGCCATGATGAACCAAATTAATAAGGCCGCTTTCAGTAAGACTCCTCAATTCGTTCATACAATGACAGCAGACAAACTGCTCTGCGAACTCCCCAAACCTAGGAAGAGAACGAAAACTGTCTGTACTATCGGGTACCACCATTTTAATGTAGACCCAACACCGAATCTGCTTAGAACGCAGGGAAGCTCATCGATCAGGGCCTCAGTGTTGCTCGTTTGAACTTTAGTCATGGAGATCATTAGTAGCATTTCAGGCAAATGGCTGGGGTCTTGGAGGCTCTTAAACTCAGGCCTCACTCTCATACATCCATCCTATTAGACACAAAAGGACCATAAATCAGAACAGGAAACAACCTCGATGGCAAGCCTATCGAACTCAAACGCGGTAGTCTCCTCTAGATCAGTAAACCATGCTTATAACGCAGCGACCGACTATTCGCATCTTGGAACTGCAAAGAGGATTGCTTGCTCTTACCAGGCACTCGCAACATCGACTGGAATTGGCAAGAAGATTCTAATCGCAGATGGTGGAATATCAACGAAAGTGGTCAAAATCGACCAAGGAATAGTCACCGTGGAAGTTTTGAACGATGGCAAGATTGGAAGCAAAAAGAATATGTGCTTGCCTGGCTGCACGGTCAACCTGCCCACCATCACCAAGCAAGATGAAATCGATATCATTGATTTCGGTCTCAAATACAAAGTCGACTATATTGCTGTTTCGTTTGCCAGGCAAAAGAGCGATCTAGACGGGCTGCGGCAACTCCTCATTTCGAAGGACCCAGTGCATGGCAAGCATATTCAGTTGATTAGTAAAATCGAAAATCACTAGGGTATTCATAATTTGGATGAGATTATTGAAGGATCTGATGGGATCATGGTGGCCCGAGGAGATTTAGGAATGTAAGTCCCCATCGAAAAGGTTGTGATCCTGCAAAAGTATATCACTGAGAGGACCATTAACGCAGGGAAAGTCGTAATCACCGCAACTCAAATGCTCGAATCCATGGAAACCAAGCCCAGACCAACAAGGGCCGAAGTCTCAGACATCACAAACTCAGTCTACGATTTGACAGATGCAAATATGACATCTGGGGAAACCACGGTTGGGCTCTTCCCTGAATAATGCGCCATTATGTTGACTAAGGTATTTCATCCATAATTTAGATTGCTCAATAAGTCGAGGCTTCCTGTGACTACAAGAAAATCTTTGAGTACAGGAAAAATTTAATCGCAGACCGAGAAACTATCGGATTGGTTTCATTGACATTTTAATTGGGTTGTGATTTCCTTTTCATACAAACTGACAACACCAAGCTCATCTCCAGAATTTCATCACTGAGGCCAAAAGCCTACGTGATTGTTTTCTCAGACAAGCAATAGGTCAAGGGAGCCGTTGCCGTTAATTTCGGAGTGTACTGCTACCCAACCAGCGAAAATACGAATCCTGCTGCCTTTATCAAGAACCACGGCATAAACTACGGCCTCAGTGTCAATGACACAACAAGGGTGCTTTCCGTTGAAACCGATGGTAACAAAATTGTAAGCTCGAGAATCACATAAATCAACTGATTATTTAAGTTCACATCTTAATTTAATTTAAACTTTATTGTATGTACGAATATCATATGTAAACCCAGGAGCAGGAGAATGAAATATAGCATTTTTACAATCCGAAAAGATAAAAAATAAAGTAAACTTGGGTCTTTACAATGGGATAAATTACAATGGTTGATACCAATTTAATTACCATGTATCATACATCATTTAGACTACTACTGTTAGGATTTTTACGCAGCCTGTGTCATTGCTTGGTAGAACTCGTCATCGTCAACAATCTCGATGATATGGCAATCCATTGCATCAAACTCAGCTAACTCTTCTTTCAAGTGCACCACCTCATGAATAAATGCTGGGTCGTTGAGCACTTTCAGCATGAAATCTTCTCTGTTGTTGCAATACTCCTGCAGAATGTAATTAGAACACGCGACGCACTTGTCAAAAGCGCGGCCATAGAATATTTGGGTCTAAAAATCGCTCATGTTTCCTCGGATGTGATGGGGGAGACGCCCTAGATCGGTAGTTTACAACTTTTCTGGTTCCTCATTGGCCCACACATGATGCTAGAGCGGGTGGTGAATCAGCGAAATATATAGTTCAGAGGCATAGGCGGAGGCCAGAAATGACAAGCCAGGCCGAGTCACAGTGCATTGCTGGTCAAGAGTACGGTCTTTCATAGTATTCTGTGGAGTGATGATATCGTTGCAGAAATAACAGCATATCCTTTCTTTGTGTAGTTCTAAATTAAACAATTCTTACATTATTTGAACACGATCGGCGAGACCCCGTGCCGTACAATGACGAAACTATCGAAGCCCAATCCAACAGTGATGCATGCTTTGTCATACTTGTTAGCTAACACTGTGGGCAGCCACCTCGCTTCTCTCGAATCCAATAGCAAAAACAACACATCATGTTCTTGCACCAGCTTCTCAAGGAAATCGATAGTATCAAATGTTTATTTGATGTGCTATTATTTTGTGACATAGTGACCAGGCATGGGAATGCTTAAAGAATACCCTTTCGCGTTAATTTCGGGATATATCTTAATTAGCTTTTAAGCAGCAGTTTCAGCTTTCGGTTTTCCTCCTCCTTTCGTGTCCTCGAACTCGTACAAGGTCTGGCGGACAGGGTTAGAATAGCTAACTTTCGAATAGTCGATAAATGTTATGTTTTTGATTCCCCACGCTATTAAGTTTCGAGACAGTTGGCAGCCGAGAGTGCCAGCTCCGAAGAGCAAACACTTTTTGGTTTGAATTTTCTATATGTCCAAAGTCGGCATTAGCCTCCATTTCATGAGTTTGATGTTCAAGTCGACGGCCTCCCTCGCCAGCATTTTATCATCCATGAACGATTTCAAATCCAAGTCCATGACCTTCTTTTTATGGGATATCTTTTGGTCCATGCTGGCGATATTAACTCCCGACAGATCAATAGTTAAGGCCTAGCTGTTCTGGAATGCGTAGTTTCTCTCTAAATTATATACTAGAAATTCCTTCATGAGCAGCACATTAATGTTGGCTAGGAATTCATCTTTAACTATCTTTTGTTCTCTCATGAGTGCGAACAAGGAGAGGATGGTGGATGTATGATAGCCGGTGTGTTGCTGAAAATTGGAGGAGTCAGTGATGCAAAAGAGATAAATGGCTGCCTCTTGTGGGTTCGCGATGAACTATTGGATGGAGCTTGGCTTCCAGTCTTTCAGGACAACCAATTGAGGTAGAGGCTTCTTCAGTTAAATCGTGTACTTCTTGACGTAAGAGTTCAGCTCCTACAGCTTGTCTTTATACTTCTCACAGGCAGGCGCAGTGCTGACTATCTTATAATTGTCCAGAGGAATGGCCGTGGATAGAAACTGGTACTTGAATGTATGTTTTTTGAAATCCCCGAAAATTATCAACTTGATTTCGGTAACGAACGCGCTTTCTGCATCACTCTTCATCATTTCTAGCAGTTTGTTCTTTTGCGATGTGACTAGTTTGGCTGCGATATAATTTCAAAAGTACTCTCCTCAGCCTCCATGTCGAAGCTTTTAAACTACTCGATGGTATTAGTGTTGACGAATGAGCCTGATATCTTGTATTCCATTGGCCCTGAGCGTTACTCGTCAGTGGTGTCACCAAAACTGTATGCGTCTATTGACAAAAGTGAAAGCTTGTCGGGCTTGTTCGAAAGCTGATACTTTGCGATGAGCGGCTTATCAGTGGCATCCAGCTTGTATTACTATATCTTCTTCTTCGTCAGACGAGTCCAAAAGCCGATGTCAACCATTACGTTCCAAGTTACTAAGTTCAGCATGCTGCAAATATTATGCTAATCTTAAAATCCCTATCAGAGTGATGCAAACTCTTTATTTGATAAATAGGAATATGGTGAATATGGGTGAATATGATAAAGAGTGAAGAATGGAGAATATAAATGGGAATAGTAATAGAGAAAATAAATAATTATAAGTGAAGAGTAAATTCATAAAAAACTCTGCTTGCGAGGACTCTAGATAAAAATAGCCAGTTCATTTCCAGATCGATTAAACATTCTCATCCTCTCGGATTTTTCCGCACTGACCCATTTATGCTTGCTTTTACTCAGCTCTCTTGACGCAAATTTATGCTTCTCCTGCTCAATTTTGCGCTTGTTATTAAAGAGGATATTGAGCAAATGACTCTGATCTTCGTTATAAATTTATTCGTCGAATATCGCCCCATTCAGCTTATTTGACATCAAAAACGCATTGCTGCAACGCTCACTTCTCATAAATGACATCTTATTCCTAAATTACCTTCGAGGCTCAGGAGACTCAACCTCAGTTTCAATACTGGGAATTGGGCCCACTCTTTTAAATCTTTATCGCTTGTTTATTGAGGTTTAAAGCCCACGCGATTACTATTATTTTATTTTCTCCACATTAATCCGAGATGGAGGCTGGAGGAATCTCTTAATTGGGATAGTCCTATAATTTTTGGCTTCTGCTAGTTTAGGAATGGATTCATGACAAGACTTTTTGTCGTCTTCGAAGAAAGTTTGTGAGATTGTATGCATTTATTTTTTAGGCTGCACATTATGAGACAGTTTACTGACATTTTTTTTATTTGGATACTTTTTTTACTCGACTGTCTTGAAGGCATTTGAAACTGGAACTTGATGGATTTTCATTTTGTGTGAAATTATCGAATAGTTTTTCGTCTTCTTTGCAGCCTTCTTCTGTTCAGCCATAATAACACTTTCCTATTTGTGTTCTGACTCGCATCGCACCATGGCTCCGGAAATAGAGTCATCGATGTCAATTTATAGGTTGGCCGAATTGACATACCTTGCATCAAACAGCTGGCTTATTTTAATTTATAGCTCTATTTAGTCGCATTCTGGGTCAGATTATGATCCCGAGTCGTTCAGGTTGACTTCGTCGTACTCACAGTACTTATCGATATTCTTTTATATTTATCTCATTGTCTCTGCGTAGGCCGTGATGTTCCGATCGAGAAAAGGCCTTAAGGTTTTGACGATATCTTCGCCCATTTTATAGATATCAACTGGGTTAAACTACTAAATGACGCCATTAAGTTTTGATCCAAAAAACGAAGATTCTACTGTGAGCACATTTTCGTTACGAATTGTACGAAAAATGGTGGCTCTCGCAGTGGATTCCTTATACTTCGATATTCCGAATATGCAGGAGGGGAAATAGAAATGAGGATTCAGATCTGAAATCATCTTGGGCAATATTCGGCATGTGTAGAGGTTTGTGCGGCAAGAGTAGCCAAAAACATTATAATTTTTGCTATGGCCGTGCAGATCGAAGCAGCAGGCAATACCATACTTTTTCTGATACTTTGTGATCCGTTTTTTGATTTCGTATATTTGGGGGTACAAAAGTCTAGGAGTTTCCTTCCATTTTCTGTTTAGGTCTGATCCCGTAATATCACAGCGGAAGTTACCGTAAATTACACCATCGACATTGACCATCGGGTATATCTTGATAATGTAGTTATCTAGGAGCCACTTGATGTGCGAGTTCTATTTTTTGTTTAGATTGCCAGGAAAGGGCAAGTTGACCAGTTCTCTGAGAATACTCTCCATCATAAAGGAAGACCACACTTCTCCAGGATGCTGCCTGGCCATGAAAACAATTACTTTTTTAGAACGACTTTACGAGCTATCTTTGCTCGTGACGGTAACTTCAGGCACATTGTTCTGGCAGACAGTCTTGGCGACAGAGTTTATTTTTATTTGAAGATTGCTGTGTAATGAAGGTGTTTCTGCTATTTATTTCAGTAAGCTCGACAGTTTCGAGTAGGGGTAAGGTAAAGTCATCGCGATCAGAGCGTAATCATTTTATTCCTGAAAGACCAGCTCGAAGGAAAGCATATAATACTTAGTTTACAGGCTCTCAGGTATGCAGATTGGAGACTATTAATAAGTAATATTATTTCCACTCTTCGCCCATCCTTCGCCAGACTTCTGTTGCTATTTCATCGAAAATAGCACCGGCCTCGCTCCATACTTGAAAAACGAGTGTTTTTTTTTCTACGGATAAAACCAATAGTACCAAGTTCACAATTTTGAAAACGTATTTTACATCGGTTTTCATCTCTTCGATCGAAAAATAAAACCATTAATTATAGCCTAAGGAGTTTGTGTCATTCGATACGAACAAAATGTATTCCTCCTCATTTCTATTTTTATAAGCACAATGTAAATTTCCGCACTCAAATCGAGAATCTAGCTTCAAGACATTAGGCTTTGTCGAACTTCCGCGTTAGTTTTTTTTTAGAGCCGGCACTCTTTCGTCGTAATAATCAGAGTTCGCCGGGATGCAAACCAATTTGAGAGTCTAATTGCCTACATGCTCTAAGACTATTTGATTCGCTATATAATTACGTGAATTCTTTACAAATGAAACATGTGTTATTGGCGATAGGAGCCTCTTGCTTGCGCGAGTACACGAGAGTATAATTTGGATTAGTTGCGTAAAGAGAGTACGGATGCTATTTAATTAATTGTTTATTCTTCCTTTTGATTTTGCTCGGCTATTAGATACGCTAATTCGGTATGTTTTAGTTGATTTAATAAGTACATTGCGGTTGTTTTCTGAGCTTAAATTTAGAATTACTTCAGTTCTCCTGCCCATGGTAAGTAGTTGGTTTCAAACAAATTTGGCAATTTGGCGTTTTTGCATAATTTTATGGATGAGAGACTCTGGTGAAGATTCTATTCTTTTATTTATATTTTGTTGGAGTAGAAGCCCTCCTCTTCTGAATTGTCAGAATCGCATTATATTGGATCATTCATGGGAGGTGTCAGTGTTTATGAGGATGGTGTGAATTGAATGTTATAACAATAATGCAGTATTTAAATTAAGAATATGTTTGATCATAAAAAATATGGCATTTGCACTCTGTAATGCTTGCTGTTCGAACTCTCCGGCACAGTTTCAAATATTATGAAATCTTTTTCACAATTCTCGTTCAGGGAGAGCAAACTGGCTTTGTTTCCCATTCGGTAGCAGTAGTTCGGAGCTGACCATACTGTGACTAACATCTTATCAAACCAATAAAAGTATCCTTCTTGCACTAGCTGGTGGGCGCGCACGATAAGTTCGATTCCATTGAGCCTGTTGAAGTGTTCTACAACCTTATGCCCAAAGATCCAGCCTGCGCCTCTCGTGTTCCTTTTCCATGATTCGATGTTTTCTGGATCGGACCACATGAGATCTGCCAGTGGTCCTTCATGGGGTATTTACTGCTTTCTGTCGAGCAGCCTCATTTGATCGATGGTGGGCAAGTCAGGGGACATTCCTCCATGCACGCAGAGCACCCGCCCATTGACGACAGCCCCCAGGGGTAGAAAATCGAAGGCTTCATAGAAATACTTCCAGCAATTTGAGTTGCCGTACTTCTTATTGATTTCGTCAAGGAAGCCATACATCATCGTGATATTCCGGCACTCGTGGTTGCCTCTCAGTAGGAAAATGCGATCCGGGTATTTCACTTTCAGGCAGAAGAGCAGAGTGATGGTCTCGACCGAGTTGTAGCCCCGGTCAACAAAATCGCCAATCATGATGAACTTGTTCTCTGGGACGCCACCGCCTTGCTTGAACATTTCTTTGACGTCAAAGAATTGGCCATGCACATCTCCGGCTATTTTAACAGGGGCATCGACAGTGACGATGTTCGACTCGTCGATTAGGACCTACTTGACCAGATTGCATAAGGATCGGATCGATGATTCAGTGATTGGTTTGCAATCCCATGAGGACTCAAGCCAAGCGTCGATATTAGTCATTCAAATATATATATTATCGATATGACAATTAATCGTGATCATCGATTGACAGAATTGAGGCAGATGAAGTAAGGGGTTGGGGTTGGGGTTGGGGTTGGGGTTGGGGTTGGGGTTGGGGTTGGGCCTTAAATCTTTTGCTATTTCAGAGTACAGTTCTTCCTCGACTAAGTACACCAGCTCCAAAGCGTAACTTAAGGCTTCATCGCTATAGAAAATCCAAGCTGAATCATTCTCCGCCATCTAATAAAAATTCTCTCTCAGAATCTTTGCGTTGAGCTCAGTATCGTCAACCAGTATCGAAACCAATTTTTCTTTGGCTTTGCTGATGACTGCCATCGCATTGTCAACTTGCACAGGCTTGTTGTGATCCATGAGTGAAATTGTGAGTTAGTTCAGTCCTATGCCACTGAACCCTGACCTTTGTGAGCAAATTTGTATGATCTACTAGTTCCAGCTGTCGAATAAGCAGTGTATTTCTATGTTCATGACCTACCAGCGCAAGTCTTTCGTATGTTGTTTTCGATTGCTGAGGAATTTTTATCGTTGGCTCACAAATTTTTAGAGCTTCTACGGAAATTCGCAATACTTTTTAACTTATTCGATTTTAGGCAACCTTTAGGTATTGCTTTAAGACTGTCTGTCTCTTGTTTCATATTGGTTGTCGATTTTGTCTTTGAAAAGCATGACACTCTTCGCGCAGATTTCTTGGCTGAGCACGAACTCATACTTGCTAATTTCCTCGTAGTTGTCCGAGAGTTCATCCTCATGGGCATTGTCGTCGTCCGAAAAGTCGAGTCTCATGCATTTAAGTATTTCGGAGGGCATTGGGGTGATCTTTTGATTGAGTTTCCTCAGGAGAGTCGAGAGATCGGGTAGGTTCTCCTAGATGATTGCGATGAACTCTTCCCTCTATTCATGCATAATCAGCTCGGGAAGTGCCAACTGACCTCTGTCGATAAATTTGTCCGCAATATGTGGCCTGACGAGTATTTCAGCTGCAAATTACCAACTCAAGGCTTCAATCTCCATGCTAACGATCTGTTCAGTCGTGCTATTCTCCCTTTTCATTTCGGTTTCGTATTCATCCAGCAAATACAGTTCTCTTGTTGGTTGACTGCTGTTCCGGAGCTCAGGGGAAGACATCAGCGAACTGTAACTATCTCTGTGTTCATTATTTGATTGCTGCTGCTTCACAAAATCTTAGGATATTGCCATGTTGGCATTCAACGAATTCAAATCTAAATCATAGTTGGCTGCCTTCTTAAATCTTTACAACTCTAACTCCGAAAACTACACCTCGCTGTTATCTTCGCTCTTATTATTGCTCATGTGTTTGTTTGACTCTTCGCTACTGAAGAACTTTGACTCCTTTTTCAAATTGTGCATTTCTTATTTACAGTCCCGATTTGCTTCAATGGCACTGGGATTTGCAGATTCGATTTCATCCTCTCTGAAAAGAATCTTCAGCTTTTTAGCTTCTGTGCTTTTTGGGGTATTTTTGGGTGTATTCCTCGGCGAACATATTTCATCGACTGCAATTTGGCGATCAATATAATAAGTATGGCCCTTGTACTTCAGATTCTACTGGGACCGAGACATACTGACCTTAAATCCCATTTTTCGGGCATCATAAAAATACTGCTTCACGAGTGTATTGGCAGCTTAGTACCCTTTCACAATATCCATCTTCGCCTTATCGATATACTCCTTTTCCCTCGTGAACTTCTTCGACAGGTATCCGAGCTTATTAATGAACATTTCCTGGGTGAGCTAATTGTTGTTAAGCTGCGCATTCAATTTCATGAGCTCTTCGCTTTACTTCTTCTGAAGGACTTACTCTCTCAGCTTGAGTATTTATTCTATTGCCTAATTGTTGTTGTTTGTGCTTAAAAACTGTTTGATGTTGTTTGCATTGTTGCCGCTTATGTTCATAGTTTTACTCATTTTTACATTGACCCCCTTATTCATAATAGCGTTTCCCTTCGCATTCGTGCTAATATTCCCAATTTAGGCATTTTGGCTTCTATAAAACTGCAGAGAGGAGACTTGCTAGTTGACTCGCTTGATATTTATGTTCCTACTGTATTTGTTTACGTTGAAACATTACTACTATTATTCGTATTCTTCAAACTCCTATTGTTCCTATTTTGGGGTATTGAAAGAGGGGAACTATTTGAATAGTGACTACTTTTATTGCGCAGTGAAGGCAGAATCAGCGATATCGATTTTTAATGGCTTTTTCTTAAATGTTTTATCCTGTCGATTGTGTTGGCTATTTTTCGTATGATCATTATCGCGAAGGTCTTTCAAGTCTCTTTTGGCTTCACGTATCTCCCTTTGCACTTAGTATTGCGAAAGATGTAAGGGCATGGCATTGAACTGAGAAGTAGGCGTTGTTTTGATGTTGGAAGTGGGAGTCGTCTCCATTTCTTCGTTCTACAGATTGATTGACCGAGTTGTAGCAAGCAGCTCCTTGTTTTTCTGCGAAAGCTCGACAATAGTCTTCATGAAGCCAAGCATTGATTAGTTATTATGTTCGTTCTTCTTTATTTGGCTGTTTATCATTCTGATGACTTCCTCCCATTTTTCACATTACTCTTCCTTGAGCTTGAGTACTTACTATTTTTTCATCGAGGCGATATGACTTTTGTTTGTCCTTGAGAATTTGTCAGAGGAGTATTGCGATGGCGACTGTGATTGTGAGTGTGAGTGTGGGTGCAGATGTGAGCCATTATGATCATTTTACTCTGATTATTCTTCCGAATGTTTATCGCACCAGTTATCGATATGACGTTTTAGTGAGCTCTGTTATTCTGCGTGAATAGTCAAGTATGCCTCAGGAACTTGATGGGCAGATTCTTTTTCTTCGAATTATTCTTCTTCTGATAATTCCGGCAGCAGATGTTGAATTTAAATTTATTTTTAGGATTGCTCGACAATTTTGACGCTGCAATGCTCGTTAGCTAAATTAACTGATATTTGCTTTTAAAAGTGGGCCGGCAATTATTCGTTTTCTTATGTTATTTGTGTGCTCTTAACTCCCAAGGCTTCAATCTTATCATTTTCATTCTTTTCATTCCTTTAATTCCTTTAATTTTTTTAATTCCTTTAATTGCTTTAATTGCTTTAATTCATATTTTTACTTTGCTGATTAGCATGAACGTTTAAACTTGTAATTGGCTTGACTTCCTTCTCCTTCCTTGCTGGGTTATCGCAGTATTGAGCATTGATTAGTCTGAGATCCATACTAATCTAGGCATGTTAATTTGACAGCTTATTAGCAAACTCACTTTTATTTTGCATGGAACTCTTTCGGCTTTATAAATATTATTCATTGGTTTCGAATATAATGTCGGGATTATAATCATCATTCTGCTCTTCTTATTACTATGAACTTGATTGCAGGAAATTACTGATTTCATCCTGAGAGTAAATCGGCTGCTGATGCCGGTAGACGATGTCATTATCTGACGATTCTGATTCTTATTAGGACTATTAAGGTGAGGGTAGTTCATGTTGCGATTGTTCCGGTTGGCACTGTGATGGTTCTGGTTGGCACTGTGACAGTTCATGCTTTGAATTTGTTTGATTCTAGTCGTATTAGAGGCGAGGCCTCACATTGTGCCAGTAACTGAATTTCATGCTGCTGTTTTAAGGGAGGAAAAGGCCGGAGTTTTGGCCTTGGCTATGGTCGTCTTTGAAAGTCCGATCAGATTGAATGTTGAGTTTTTAAGAGTTGCTCTCTTGCTTTATGCGAAACTCTCGTGGATCATCTTCCTCAACCCTGCACTCCTACGATCGAGACAGACTCGACTCTCCATAGAGGTGAGGATCTTTTTTGTGGAGGCTGTTGATATTCGGATATGTGAACTACCTGGACAAGTATGATATCTTTTACTCCTCCTCCGAGATGTATTTCATAAGTATCTTGCGAGTCATGTAGCCTCTGAATATCTTTTGAATTTTGGTCGCAGCCTCCATCTTCTTTGCGTACTCCCTTCGGATATTTACTCGCAGCACTAAATTTGAATCTTTCAACGACTTATATGTTTCATTCAAATTGGTTGGCATGCTCAGGCCTGCGTTCGGATTATGGATGCTTTCCCGCATGGTTTAATCAATAGAAAATACGATTTCACTGCTGGTGTTGCTTTTTTTATAAATGAGCTTCTCATAGGATTCTTCGATTTGCGTGGTTTTTAGGTTGGCTTTGGATTTGGCCCGCTTCTTGGTCTTATGAGGAGCGGCCTTGACAGCAATCTTGGATGAGGTATATTGAGAGAGCGCTGAATGATTATTTTTTTTCCTCTTGGCGATGTTTTAATTTTTGAAAATGCTCAAGTCGATCATTGAGGCTTGATGACCATCCTCGAGCAATGAAAATTCGGAGGAGTTAAATGTGCCTAGTTTTTTCATATTAGCCTTGGCGTCGTTTTTTGGTTTCAGGGGTTTCTTGACTCCTTTCGGCTTCATTCAAATAGGAATCTGTTATAGTAACTATTTATAATAACTTTACTCATATAGTCTGTATATTCATGTGCAAAACATACATATTTACTATGTTGATGACGCTGCTGATGTTTATAATAGTATCCTATTGTATTGCATTGAGTACAATCGAGTTAGATCCATGTCAAAATATCGACCCCAACACAATTGACAAATGGATCAACAAACACTCATTGAACAGTCAGTCCATGAATTGGAGTGATCTTATCTAACATGAGTGCAAATTACTCTTCACCATTATCCTTCACTCTGCTAATCATGCAAAGTGAATATAGAAGTGAAGCACATTCTTATGATTTCAATTACACCGATATGTTGCAGTTAATAGGCAATTCAACCCTAATTTGTTCATTTAACAAGTTTATTGTTGTTGATTGTTAAATATATTTAAATTGTGGTTCACTGCATAAATTGGTAAGCTGTCATTAAATTTATGTTGAAATGGGCAGCATTTTGTCTATGAACCAAGCATGTGTTTATTTACGCGGCGAGACAGTTGAATGGGTCATTTTAATTATGCCTGGCTTTAATGGGAATACAAATTCATTAGTTATTCAATCTTATCGATGCAATCGTAAGGAGTATTCTATTTATCGAAACTGATGAAACTGAGACAAAAATCGCTCTTCTGCAAAATGTCGAGGAATGAAAAGCCCTATCGATCTGTTATTGACAAAAGCAAGAGCCCTGAATCCACGCTCATCTGTAAGCTTTCAAACAATTCGTTTCACCTCTAAGATATCAAGCCGCTGTCATGTGAAGGGCTGCATGGCTTGCAGAATAAATTCGTGAACACCGAGAGCATGAAGCCCTGCCATCGCAACTTCAATAAAAGCCTCTACGGAAAGCTCTCCAACAATGTACTCGACAAACCGATCGCTTTCTTTAAGTACGGGCTTAGCTATGAGGAAAAAGACAACTGCAGGGCCATCTTCCCAGAAATATTCCACGTACATCATTTCAATAAGGCAGATCGGTCGGGAAGAATTGAAGGGATCCCTCTCAGTAAATGAGCTTTGGGACCGCAAAACTTCCATTAGATTCCTCAAGGAAAATAATATATTCTTCAACAAAGATTTGCTTCTCCGCGAGCTCGAGGAAATCAACAAGCAAAGGTAGTATCAGCAGATCAATTACATGAAATCCAGCAACGGGGAGGAACTCCTCGACAAGTACAAGCGACTCTTGGAGAATAAGAAGAGCCAGTGCTAGAAATGGAATGAGCACGGCACATCCCTTGAGAAAGCTTGCAGGCGCATGCGGAATTAACTGGAACTCCTCGTCAGGAAATAGACCCGCAGTAAAAAGTGCACCCGAGGCATCATGAAGAAAATGTAAAAAAACTCAGACAAAATGGCATCAATTCAAGCTAAGTATGAAGAACAGATGATGACGATGTTCTGAGTGCGTGGTGCACATTGATAGCGTCGCCATTCAGATCAGATATAAACGTGATAATTTATCTTGTTTAGGCTAAAATATTCACATGAAAATACCCGTATCAAATATTCACATGAAATACTCATATTGCACGCTGATTATTGCATTATAATATTCACCTAGGCTCCTTATTGGAGAGTAATTTTTGAAAAAAACAGTTTAAGAGGTTGTATGGCGATCAAACGAAAGTAGGAAATATCAAATGTTTTATATGAAATTAAATACACAAAATTGTGCTTTGTCGCAATAGCATTTCCATCTGTAATAAGCATTGTATCGTGTTAAATATTAAATGACCAAACAGTCTCATTGCGTCGCATGCATTGTAACTAGCAAATGAGAAATGAGAAATAAGTAATTCGGCAGAAGAAGTAGATGATGATGGAGTGCATACAGCATGAGCCCATATCGGTCAGACAGACTCAAACAGATATGTGGATCGACATCCAATTGAATATATAAGCTGCTATGATATAGTTTCAATATTCATGGATGTCAATCAGGTGTCGGTATGGTTGTTATGAATGTCGATAAAATCTTTAAATAAGTTATTGTCCCGAACTTCTCCTCCTGCCCTGCTCAAAATTTCGAACAAAGGATGAAGGGAAGTGGGAGTGGGCGTTTTATCTATAGAATCACTGTATTTTTTCAGGAACTGTAGGCTTTCCACCAAGGTTGGCTCTGGCAGGCAGGGGACCAGCTTCATCATAATCAGTAGGTCATTATATATCTCCGTGTCGGTGTTGCCCTTGAGGTGGAACTTAATCAGTTGGATTTGGTTGAGTAGCCTTGTTTTTAGGGTTTCAAGTTTTGTCATGCTTTTATTAATCAGTATAATCCATTTGAACCCACACTCCTTTAGATACGAAAGCCCATTATATACAGACTGTTTATAATACTAATTAATATCCGGTGAATTGGCATTTAAATTAAATAGAACATTATTTGATGCAGAAAAAGAACCATTCTTGTGAAAAGGTCTGCCATGCCAAACTAACCAAAGGGGATGGGATTTCCCTGGCACTAGGCCAGAAATAGATGATCATCAACCTCCTCGAGGGCGAGCTCATTGCCTACAATGGGCTCAGGACTGATTATGAGCATCTCAGAGATAAGAAGAGCTCCATCCAGGAGAAATGCGATAATTTAGCCCATCACTTAGTAGTTCACTCGTTATTCTTAGGCTGCGTTAGAGCAAAGCAACAGATGCCACGCTGAAACCCAGAATAAAGACCAGCATGCTTTAAAAAGCACACTCAGAGTCCTAGAAGCTGAAATGAAAAATATGCAAGGCTATTCAGCCCAGCTGCTCTATGACAAAGATCAATAGATACGCCAGCTCCAATAAAAAGACGACTAAGAGCAGATGGCTCTGTAAACAAGCGAAACACTGAAATAGCAGGAACAGGAGCTGAAGCGATGGTATAAGGAGATCATCGGCTCGATCAGGTAGGCTGAAAAGTAGAACAATCTAAAGGAGGAGAAGCAGAGAAAGACCAAAGGAGTGATCGATAAAATTCGGCATCAAGCGATCGAGACTGAAAACTACATTAGGGGCTTAATTATCGAGGAGGCCAAGATATAGGGCGAGCTGAACAACAACATCAAAAGGAAAAACATCGAAATCGAGTCAATAATTGAAGATATCATTAGCCGCAACGGCGAAGCCAACGCGGAGTGCCACCAGATTAAATAACAAGTTAAGTAAATGAAACTCAGGAGGAACACAGTCCAGAGCGAAATAGGAAGAATCTTGAAAAAGTGCGAGGAAAATAAAAAAATATTACTGCAGGAGGAGCTCAAGAATAAAAGGATATCCGAGTCAATAAACAAAAATACCAGAGAAAGCCAGAAGCTCGCCAGCCTACAGGCCAGCATCAGTGAGTAAAACCTGAACTATCTGAACGGCAATCTCGAAATCTGTGGTATCAACGACCAGCTGAAGGAAGATTTAAGCCTTTGCCGCAAGCATCTCCACAATCTCGAATAGAGCAATTGCAAAATATCTACGGAAATTGCAGGCTACGAAAAGATCAACATGAAAGTGATCAAGAAAATACAAACCATCGTCAAACCCCCAAATGCTAATCCAGAAAGTACCAAAGATGCGTAAAAGATGAAAACGAAAGATGTGTAAAAGAAAATGCATAAATAAAACCTAACACTCAAAGATAAAAGCGGTACTTTATTTTATAGCTCATCCTACGCAAAGAAACCATTCTCAGGCACAGCGACAACACAATTTTGGAGCACTGTTGAGCAATTTCGAAGCTGATATCATAGTCATTATATAGTCCAAAGCATCAATATAGTATGAATTTATGCCGCTGCTATCAATTATATCGCTGCATTGAATACAAATGCGAGCTTATCTCTGGGGTTGGGGTTGGGGTTGGGGTTGGGGTTGGGGTTGGGGTTGGGGTTGGGGTTGGGGTTGGGGTTGGGGTTGGGGTTGGGA
>NW_028282248.1:0-22458 GCF_059751285.1 Brachycentrus maculatus | reverse complement strand
TCCAACCCCAACCCCAACCCCAACCCCAACCCCAACCCCAACCCCAACCCCCAACCCCAACCCCAACCCAACCCCAACCCCAACCCCAACCCCCAACCCCAACCCCTTGTGACACATCTCACTGGGCTATGATAGATAGATAATTGCATTCTATTTATTCGATTATATTCTATTTTGTCGACTAGTTTTATAATTGGCATCACAGGATCTGCATAATTTATTTGCTATCATTCATACAGGCTACCTGCATCCTTGCATCTCTTGCATCCATACATATATATATATAATAGATTCACACTGAATAAATGGTAAAACTTAGATAGTAGAATATTTAAAGATGTTCTCTCGATGCAGATCAACCTCCTCTTAGAGCAGGCACCATAATGATGAAGGTTCCTGGCTGAATTCGATAATCAGTTAGTTTCTTGGTTTCTTACATTTGTTGACCCGAGAAGATCAGCTTAAACTGGTCGATTGGCATTCCTTATTTGAATTCAATACTCTCTTTGAGCATTCTGACAGTGTAATCGTCTTCGTAGTTACAGCAGAGCTCACGATTTGTGATGGTTTTGATTTTTAAGTTGGGCATATCGAATTTGTCTAATTGTATATATTATCAAATGCTCAATCAATCAAAGAATTTATATTCATTTGAGGCTGTTAATGCATATTTAATATTATTCTCTTGCATATCGTACATCACATTCCATTTACATTCACATTCATACATAATAATTTCCATGGCCAAAATAATCTCCATAGCAATAATCAACGAACTGACTCAAAAAGCACCCATCGTGTCGACACAAACTTGCACTTGACTCAATAAATCATTAGCTTGTTAGTTCTGCATTCGCAACTATTCTTCAACCAACGACCTCTCCATCAACAGCCCATAATTATTTCTCTCCACTTCCTCAATCTGCCTCTGCAGCTCTTCATTGAACTCAGCCAGCAGCTCCTTCTCTTCATATTAGTTCTTCTTCAGCTGATAAACTTGCTAAAATGCACTAATCATCCTATTATGCTCACTCATCATCATTGCTAGTTCCTGTTCTTGTTCTGTGATAACTTGAGTCATCATTTCTATTTGCAGTTTATCTTTATCGGCATCAATGTTAACTCGTTTGCTCAGTTCGGCTTCGAGTTATTGAATTTGTTTATTTTTGAGATAGAGGGTTATATTGATTTGTTTGACTATTGTTTGGTGTTGGTTTATGGCCTGTTCATGGTTTCTATTCAGTTCAAGAAGAGTTTGGATCGTTGTGTTAAGTTTTGCCTAATTATTAACATATTTTTACGATGTGGCAATCGCGAGAACATAGGATTTACTTCAAAGATTAAATTTATTGTTATAGGGAGCTGTTGTTTTGTTATGAAAGTCGAATTTTATTCCATAGCTATTCGACCAGCTCTTCTACTGTTGCTGATGGGCGATCTTAATGCATAGTGGGTGATTTGTTTTGATTTAAACGCAAAATTATTTAAACTTATCTATAATATCATAGTTTAATGCAATAGAAGGGCATTTCACACAAAATATTAGAATATGGCATTAATCAGACTTCGAAGTGACTTCGAGTCCAACAAAATAACAAACTGTATGACATACTAAACAATAATAATCAACTGAAATAGAATGTGTTCGGATGTTTGTAGATGCCATAGTAGATGCCATAAGAAGACAGTTAGAGTTATATTTATTTGTGATATAATTGGCACTGTTATAGATAGATAGCCAGACAGATCAACATTAGATATAAATAAGGAAACTAGCATGTTACGATAAAAACCATGTCCGTTCAGGGTGATCGACGATTTCGGGGGAGGTTTCTCGATGGGGTGCCTCATGGGGGCGGCTTGGCATTTTTGCAGAGGAGTCTACTACTCCCCAAAAGTGAAAAAGCATTTGGGGGTATCATGATGATGAAGAAAAGGGCACCAATCCTTGCAGGCAGTTTCGCAATGTGGGCAGGCATTTATTCGATTTCGGAGTGCACCTTAATCTATATGAGGAACACGGATGATGCATTCAATAAGATCGCATCAGGAGCAATAACCGGCGGGGTCTTGGCAATGCGAGCGGGACCCAGGATTGCAGGCAAAAATGCATTAATTGGGGGGATATTTCTCGGGGCCATCGTGCTCTTCGAAGTGATAATGGTGAAGTACCAGAAGAGGCAGCAGGTAGTGATGCAAATTGAGCAAACCTAGCAGTTTAATAAGAAAACAAGGAAATAACTAGCGCAAAGGAGACCAGATTTGTTCGCACCAGATGGCACGCCGAGAATGGCAAATCGACCGGCAATGGTTGTATGATCTTTGATTTTGTTTATGATATATTTATTTTATGGTGTGGATGGTACCAGGGGTGTCGGTCAAGTCATACTGATGATAGTAAGTAATATAGTGATAATATTGATGATATTGATGATAAAGATGATAGCATGATTCTAATATAGTGATGATATTGAGGAGTTGCGCATTTACATCATTATCATTTCCTCTAAGCTGTTGAAAATCAAATTTGAACTTATTTTGATATATTGATTTATTCACATAATTGACGCTTGTGCATATGCTTTTTAGAACATTGCACATCACTAAATCACAATATCTTGACCAATCAAAATAAACAAATTCAATCCTGACAATCAATTATATCAATACCTCAAATTAGAGTGGAATAACCCTAAAGCAAACACAATCAAACCAGAATAATTGTTCATTTGGCCATTTGCAGCAATATCAGAATAATTCCAATTCCAATCATGGAAGCTATGATGACAGAGTTATTATTGCGCATTTACTTGGGTGCATTGGCATTGATTGTATTTAACACACTGTGATGGGATGATCGTTGTTAGTTCAGAATATTACCATCAAGAGGACTTAGTTTATGAACCAGCTGAAGTAGTTACTATTACTATTTGTTTGAGCCAGCTTAATCCATTTTAAACTATTTCCAAATTTGTTGATGTGATCGCTCATATCTCTGCTCTGGCCATTAGATTTCCCCACAACTTTCAATGTTAATATCGCTATTCATATGTTGATGAAGGCCATCTTCTTGCATCCCAAACATTAGTGGTGAATCAAATTAATTGTTATTAGTAACCCTATTCTAATTCATATGCGTATGATCATTATTGTTACGGCTGTTTGATAGGATTAGTCTTGTTGGGTTCATTGTCTGTTAGTGATGGTTGTTGTTTGTGTGATGGTGTTGTGGATTGTTATGATGGTTATGATGTTTTAGGTTTGTTTTGCTGAAAGATGGGAGGTGTTGATTGTTGATATTCTTTGAATTCTTGTTCTTGTTATCAATGTTATTAGTGTTAGGTTTTGATAGCCGATGCTACTGTGTGTGATGACTGTTATTGTATTCCTCATACCTGTTAGTGTTAGTGTTGTTGCTGTATTTGTTGCTATGATTGTTGTTGCTGTATTTGTTGCTGTAGTTGTTGCTGTAGTGATTGATTCGTGCAATCTTCGCAGACTTGCGTGATGAGTTTGATTTATCAGATGCAATACTGCTTGCACTTTATTTATTCTTGATGAAATTATTTATACTGCCCTTCACTCGCTCATTCAGTTTCGTTAGAGTTGATTTCGAACCATAGAGTTAGTCATTATCAAGTTAGTACCTATCTTTGTGAGCATTGTACCGATACTCTGTATGATTCTGTTTGATAGTCTTATAGCTGCTGCCATTTGTTTGGATGTCGTGAGTCTTATTCATTTAATTTTATTGTTTCTTTTGCTGGTAGATTTGTTAGTGGTTCAGGCATGTACAACGATAATTGTTCTGTATATCAGGGTTTTTATTGTTTGCGTTGGTGGATAGGTAGGTTTTATGCTGATGATTTGAGGGATCTTTGCTATTTGAGAGGTGAGGGCTGTGAGGATTGTTCGAGGATTTGCGTTAAGGATGCAGGCTGTTGTGGTTTGGGCTGTTATGGATTATATATGGCCTTGGAATGCATTTATTAGGACTGTTCGTACGCTCGTAAGCATCTATTTGTTTATCGATGGAGTTAAATATCATCGCAATTATATTAGACTATTATAATAATCTACTTTATCGGCACTTCGTTCGATTAGGTTTCAGAAATAACTACTCCTAAATTATCTATCTTACACGAGTTATATCAATTTATACCATTTATACCAATAAATTTGCTTATTCCTCATCTCTCCACCTCTGAATAATTCTTCTTTACTGTTCGAATACAAACTCTCTTATAATGATACCGAATGCAGTTATTTAAATCTTCAAGGGTGATTTCAGTATACTTCAAAGTCAATAGTAACTTAAATTAATAGATATATCATGCCAATTGCCCTACTTTCAATTAAGGCATTGTAGATTATATCTATCTGTTTGGTAATATTTATTTTTCAGTGGAATATCACTGCAATACAAATCCTCTGATTGTGGTTGATGCTTGGCTTCACTAATTGATCTTCTCATTTGTTTGTACTTCAACAATTTTTTGAGTTGTTCGTAATGACTTTATTCGATTTTTATCGAAGAATAGAAATTCAGGTTGTATAATTCTACAATGCAAATTCTAGGACTTATTTGTATCGTCGCAGTAGTCTTCATGAGGATTCAATCGCAACTCTTAATAAAAAACGGAAACTTTTAGAATGAAAGCATAGATCCTCCAAACACATACAAAGAATTCACATCACCAAAACCTAATTGGAATACCATCGGCAATGTTCCATGGAGAATATAGATTTCATCGGTCTATCAGCAATTTAATCCAAATTCATCGAATATAGTTGCCGCATTGGGTATTAATGGATTGGCCTATACTTTGTGTCAGAATGTGACCCTCAAGGCAAACAAAAATTATCTGTTAACTTTTCTTTATAATGATGTGAACTTTAAAAAATTAAAAATACTTCTGAACGGTCAGATAGGTTGGACTTCGACAACAGGTTTAATACGCAGATAATATATATTTATGGCACTTCAAATAGATAATGCTTTGTGTTTCAGAGAATAAGCTGGAAACCCGCAAAATGAATTATAGCCATCAGGCTGGCTCGATGATATAGTGCTAAAGATGGTCACTATCGATGTTCCTAATGCAACGATAATAGAATTACCAGCACTTTAATCTCCATAACAGATTAATGAAACGATCAATGAAACGATCAATGAAACATGGATTATTAACATATAGTTCGAGGTGAATTAAATTTAAAAATTCATCATTTTAGAAAGCAATATTCTCCACAACGAAGAATTCGCAAATTATCTGGATAATAATATTGAAATCTATATCGAGGAAGGACTTCAGTAGAATTTCAGTATCTATACAGATAGCTCAGGATTTCTAATGATAAGGGTTGAGCTTTAAATTAAATATGACCTCGAAAGAACAGAAATAATCATATCTGATATGCTCTACAAAAATGGCGTACAAATAAAATTTGTTCTATTCGGAAACATTGTGTTTTTCAGGCCTCAAACAGAGAAAGATGCTGCGATTTCAACAATTTAAAAAATATCAGGAGTGATTTCGAGGGTGATCTTTGAAACAAAAAGATTTGTCGTTTCAACAACCTTTTCTTTTCTTATCCTAAGCCTTTTAAACTTTTGGAATTTGAATCTCATGTATTTCTTCCTACCTATCAAAACGATGCCTTCTTTCGTGAATAACATTTTTTAGATCATGGTCAGGCTCTCATTTACAGACGGAAGCATCTTTCGATGGATTGCTGAAAAGATTGAATTTATCTATGAAATAACTTTAGAAGATGAAATACCGGAAGCAATGACGAGATTTAAATTTGGATTTTTATGGTTTGGAGATTTCGATTTTACTTCAAAGCTGCTTCTCAGCAACTTTGAAAATTTATTGCATATCCTTTTACAAATAGGTAAGCTTCTACTGATAAAACTGTTCCTGAAACTCAACCCGTGCGATGTTGTCGGCATATTCAAATTAGAGATAAACTTTATTGTCGTCTTTTTGGCGGAAATTCTTGCGCTGACTCCTACAATCATTATATCCTCAGCCACAGCAATCAGATAGAGTTCTATTGGAGCTTTTTAAAAAATGTCAAAAGTAGGACACTCACTGCTGCTCTTTATCTCGATATTGGCATTGGCCATTATGTTGGTCTCCAGCAATAATGCAAATAAATAAAACTACTAACCATAAACAAAAAAGGCATAAGAAAAAGCATAAAAACCCAAGATTAAAGACAAAAAACAAAAATAAAATAAAGTCGAGCATTATTGCAAAATCAACGATATAATTTTAAACATAACTATCCCATTTCTGGTCGTCTTTCGATTGACAAAGATCTTCCTCGTGGTGAATTTTATTGTCATCATCTATCGGATCATTTTTATTATTCATCAAAGAAAGCAAATGAGTAGACTTGATTTCTTTTTTGGGATTACCAGCAATTCTATTTGGGTTATCCACCATCTCACATACTGTCTCCTTGTGGTTCTTGATTTCATCATTGAGGAATAGTTGATCGATGTTGGGATCTGTTTGCAAGTCTCGAATTATGGTGGGTTCGTTGCTCTGGTGACTGTTCTGAGTGGCGGAGTTTTTTAAATACTTAAATTATTGGTGGAAATAGTGGCATTTATAATCGATGTTTTAAAAAAAATTCATAAGTATTTTCAGCGAAATTCAGTTTCTCCTCTCGCTTTAGGTTCTCATATTTAACCTCCTCCATAAAAATCCATTTTTAAAGAACAATAGGGCAAAAAAAATGAAAAGTCAAAGCCAAAGTCAAAGCCAAATTAAAGTTAAAAATAAAAATCAAAATCAAAATAAATATCAAATTTAAAATCAAATTAAAAATCAAAATCAAAATAAATGAAAGGAGATTATTAGCGTCAAAAACGGCAACCTAATACTTCAGCATCAAAAGTACAAACAAGGTAAATATTAAAACAACAAAAATCAAAATTTTAATCTGAATTTGAAGAACTCTAAGTAACAGTAAACCCATTAATCTAGTAAATGGTACGGAAATAAAAGAGAATAATTCTATAATAACAATTAAGATACAAGAATGCTAATAAACTGGAGCCTAAAACTTCATAGTCCTCTTTCGATATATCTAGCCAACAGATAAAAAGGCATCTGGTCAACAGAGATATAAAGAATATATCTCATCCATAGTCAGCTCTTAACTCCTCATCTTAACAATTGAATTGGCAAAAAAATAAAGCTATGAAGAATGTCCGGCCAACAAAAAACCATAAAGTCAAAAAAGATAGAGAGGAAGCAGTGAATAAAGCATGCCTGAGAATAAATTTTTAATGAAAGAAATGGCAATTCTAATATGATTTTCATAGCAAATATTGTTGGCATTAATTTAATTAATTCAGATCATGCATCTCACATATAAATCTCATTCGACATAGTTTAAAACATTGATCAGAATGAACGCAATTAGAATGAGGTTCATGAAATCGAGTATTTTAGGGGGCAGTCTAAATTTTGATTCCGCTTCAAAGAACACAAAGCCTGGCCCTGATACATACAGCTATTTATTTTTCTCATTGCTGACAAATATGCTTTAACTGATTGCCAATATTCTCGCGTTCGGCAAATACATCTTTTCATTGAGTGCGAGGTATTTTTCAATTATGACGCAATCTCTGGAGGACTGTAAAGTAAAGACCAAAGGCACAGGCAGATTGGGCTTAGAATAGATGCCCTTCAAATGCACCAATTTCGAATGCTTTTACACAATGTATTCATGAATATCCAAGTTAATTGTCAGCAATCTTTAGAAATCAATATAAAACTTATCCTTGTAAACAGTCGAGTTTATGACAAGTATCTTCCCTTAACTCCCAAACCCCTTTCTAATTATATAATAGCAAGCCTCAGATGAGAAGTTCTGCAATGGACGTGGCGCTAAACTTCTCAACCTCAATGAATCACTGATCATATAGAAAATATCTTATTTTTTGTACTGCCGAGAGAGAGGATGGCTCGAAGCAATAACTTATCCTTTAAACCAGACCATTGTGAATGGCATCAGATAAACAACCAGCATTTAATTGCAGGAGTTATCCTTATTGGCAATTATATGGATTGCATTGGCTTATGATTACTATTAAGAATTTTGTGATTGTTAGGATTGAGTTCGGAGGGATTTGTTTTTTTAATGTATGCGATGTTGCTATTGGAGGCGATGGAGTTATTACCGCATATTGTTCTAATCGATCATTGGCGATGTGAAGTGTTATACGTATATTATAAATAAACAATGCAAATATTAATTCGATTTTAATGAACTATTATTAAATAATAATTCCTATAAATTCCTATAAATTCCATCAAAATTTTCCTTCTTCTATCATTGGAGACTTGGAAAATGGTGTTGAATAATATATACTTTTAATGATAATTAAATAATAAATGCTATTATTCTGAGATTATGAACAGAAATAGTAGTTTGACATTTACGAAAAGAAGTTTATTCTCTTATATCATTGTTTTATTGTATTATTCCTGTCTACAAACAGCACCAACATTATTGTAAATTTAAAGATATATGATGAATAGTTTTGTAACTGCTTGACTGATCTCATTATTCCCTAGGCCTTTGGAGAACTGACAGAATAAATGTGAAAATATTAATTTACATGTTCATAAATTTGTATTAGTTGTGCAATGAATTCAAATTGATCAAATCGAATCTTCTTACTTTTTTCTTGCATTATTTCTTCCTTTTTCTTTTTCTTTTTCTTTTTCTTTTTCTTTTTCTTTTTCTTTTTCTTTTTCTTTTTCTTTTTCTTTTTCTTTTTCTCTTGCCCTTTATCTTGGTTAGTCTGCTGAGCCTATTGCTTCGAATTTTGAAAGATGTGGCTCATCTACACTTTCATCAATTATTTTCATGTATGAGATGTTGTTTGACTCTCTACTCTTAATTTGAGGATTGGAGTGCATTTCACCTTTATTTTTGTATTCTCTTTATTTTGGCTTTGGTTTCCAATATGCCGACTGATCTTCGGCATAATTAATATAGCCATAGCCTTCATCTTCATATTTGCAATAGGTGATTTCATGGCCGTTCTTCAGACCCATAAATTAGATCCATTGCCCTAAAAATATTTGACATTGATAGATTCCTTCTTCGTTATCATTGAGCACTAATCTCTTTTGATCGTCAATAATGAAGGAGGCCTCGCCTCGAAACAATGTCATTAAAGGCTCACAGTTATCAAAATTTATCCGATACAACAGTTTTTAATTTAAGTCACGAAACTGCTACTCTCTCTTAGTTTGTGCATTTTCAACATCTTCAATAGCATCCTCATCAATGATCTCCTACAACTGCTACTACTCTCCTCTTCTCCTTCTTCCAAGTGATTATTCTTCTGTATGCTGCGTGCCAGTGATAATGCATTTAGATTGTATCTCCGATGTGATTGTTCTGAGTGAACTTCTAAATTGTTTCTGCCCTAAACAAATCTAAACTGTCACGTATTTGTCCGGATTGTTAGCAAAGGGATAGACATTCCGGTTTTGTACAATTGGATTTAATAATTGCACTAAATGTAAAGTATTCAAATGAAAGAAAGTCGAATATTTACGGACACCGTCAATCCAATGGTAACTGAATAATTCGATTTAGTTTTTGGTCGGCTTTTGAATTGCAAGCTTAACGATTTTGGCATTTTGTCTGAGTTATAAATAACGATTCTATTTCTACTTAGAGAGACGCAGCTTTAGCTTCTTTTCATCGTCGTTGAGGACAGTGTTGCTGTCTATTCTTGCCGATTCCAGGAGAATCTCCAAAAAAGATAGGCCATTTTATATGATAAATCCGATTGTCGATTGTTTCTCTGGCAAATTATTGGTGTTGACATCGGCAGGTTTGTCAGCTGAATTCCTACTGGAGTAGCTTTTGATACCTGTAAAGGTATTGGCCATGAGCACGAGAACGACTGGAGCTTATTAACGATGAATCAGTATCCGTATTTAATTCTGAGAGGATACATAAACAAACAATGTCTCATAGGGCAGTAGTCGCACTTTGAGTAAGTTTATCAGTTTCTGAAGGACTGTGATGGAGGGTTTCAGGTATTAGCGGACGAAGGATATCTCGAATTTCATTGTCGATTTTACTATTGATTTCGATATAGTGACAATTTGGAGGGTATTTATTAAATATTTTAGTACTAATTAATAATAATATGATAACTATTCGAAATGATAATGAAAATAGGACACTATTTATAGCTGAGTACTAGTTACTCATGCATTTGCTGGTGTGCGCTATTTGTAATTGAATCACATTAATCTTATTGCCATTCAAACCCATATTTACAATGATAACCAATAAAGATCATAAGCTGTTCTGCAATTTGTTAATCTGATCGATCAGCTTGCCCAGCTCCAAGTTCTTTTTATATTGATTTCTCCTTTCATTTTCCGAGATTCATATGCAGTATCGAAAACTATTCAAATTTCCTTTAGTATATTTTGATCTTGCCTAAATAGTCATTATTTTTGTTTCTTATTTCTCGGTTCTATTGCATAAGTTCTTCCATGTTCCTTGATAGCTATTCTAGTCTCCTCGTCAGTTTGCTCAACTACTCATTGTATATTTTTATGTTCTTGTTTTTTTACTTTAGCTTTTAAGTTAGCAGCTTTATGTTATCCTCGTAACTGTTTATCTTTTCGGATTGGCTCTAAATAGATAGTTTAAGCTAATTGACTTGCATGTTGGATTGTGCAATCTGATTGGTGGCATCTTCCAATTACTTCAAGGATTGCTAGTTAATTTTAAATAGGAGAGCTTCTAATTATGGTACAAAGTTTTATAGCTCTACAGTTCTTCCTTATAGGCACGATTCTCAGCCTTGACACTTTAAATCTACAATCATAATAAAATATTTTACAATAGAGTGCATACTTGCGAGATCTCTCTCCATTTCCTCATGGTTTTCCACTTTCTTTATGCATTTTTGCATCGCTTTGTCTTTTTTATTCAATTAATTCTTCAGTTTTTCTACTTCCTCTTTGTTCTTTTTCAGCTTGTAGCTCTTTTATTGGTCTTATTTCAAGTATTCGTTCAATCTCTCCTCTGCAAGGGTTGTCAGTTTCTCTAACTCTGATTTATGTCTCTGCATTTATTATTCTTGTCGATGTATTTTTTTCTTGAGGGAGCAGATCAGTTCTTTCGATCCAATATACTCTTTGTTTGCTTACTGCTTTATTGGGCCAGCTTCTCGTTATCTTTGTAGAGACTCTTGACTGTATTTTTCAGTATTTATATTTATTCTATCTTCCTCGATATTCTCTTTTAGAGGTGTGTGCATTATTTCTTGTAGTCTTCAACTTGCTACCTGCTCTCATGATGATCCGACAAACTGCTATTTATTATGTGTAAGTTGCTTTTTAGCTTGGTTATTTAGCTACCGGCAGAATCGATCTATAAGTTAGATGTGGGTTACCGTTTCGATGTTCTATTTTGTTAGGGTCTATAAGAGTATGCTTTCGTTATAGAATTAATGTTAGTCGGAGAGTTCGGAGTGTAGGTCGATCATGAAATCTAAGGGAATGTCAAAAAGAGGGTTACTTTTGATTGTTTGAAGATATTAGAATGTGGTGTATTGAGGGGGAGTGTTCTGGAGCATTTGCTAACTATTTGGGTTCTCTGAGGATGGATGTTAGAAGTTTGAATTTATTGATAATGATGCAATTGATAGAGATAGAGAGTGATTATAATAGTATATGTATGCATGTATGTATTGTATGAATTGTATGTATATGACACATAAATTGAATTATTTATGAATGTAATTAACTATACTGGCTATATGGCAAGAATTGCTCGCAAGGGGTTGGGGTTGGGTTGGGTTGGGGTTGGGGTTGGGGTTGGGGTTGGGGTTGGGGTTGGGGGTTGGGTTGGGGTTGGGGTTGGGGTTGGGGTTGGGATACTCAACTTTGCGAGCAAAATACTGGCGTTCTTACGATAATTGCCAATCTTCTATTTAGCGACCTCAATCAAAAATTTCATGTTTCCTTTTAGTCTTCTAACCAATTCCTATTTGTTTTTATTGCATACTTATACCGTGTCACTCGAGCCAGCTGAGTATGAGTCAAGAATGACACAAAACAAATTGCAAGTATTACAAAACAGTGCCTCCCCGAATTAAAGCGAACTTATATATGTCTGTAAATGCTCCAAGAGTTCAATTGGCAATTTTTAATGGAATGTAACTTTCATTGATGTCTTATCTTACATGTTGTCTGCTATTTGTTTGTTAGATGTTTGTGAATTAACTTATATTGGCATGTACATGATATTCAATAGTCGAACTAGCTGTTCCATCATTTTAATCTACTTGAATTCTTGGAACATTTTTAAGTTCTTATGGATGTTTCGAAGGATTGCTGATATCTCTGCAATTTAGTTATGCTTAATTCTTGTTAAGATCAGTAAGCTTCGATTGATTATATCTTTGCTGTAGAGCTGTGGATTAGATAAGTATCGGGTGTTTAGGCATTCAACCATGTTTGGGATCATTATTTTTGTATCAAGTGTGGCATTGGCTAATACAGATAGTAAAGCTTATATGTATTCTGTGAAGTTGTCCTCACGGCGTTGATACGATCGTAGCTCTTTGGTGAACTAATTCCATTTTGGGAGTATCTTTTCATTCTGCTCTTCCAACTCTGAGAAGTACTCACAAAACTTCCGGCGGTGATGTTCGTTCATGAGCAGGTTTCCATAAAAATTGTATATATTCTTTTTTAAAGTGATATGGCCCCTATTTGCTGTTTTTCTCTTTATGACTTTTTAGTGGAGTGAGTTGACAAGCAAGTAAAATATTTGACTGGTGATAAATGTGTCACGCAGATGAGAACTGCCAGGTTTACCACTACAGAGATTGCCTGCATATATCAAAAATGAGGATAGTAAGTCAGGCTGCTTCTTATGTTTGGAGATCAGTTGTGAAAATGTAGTTTCGAAGAACTTGATTGTGTTCTGGGATGAAGCAATCAGGGGTCTATACTTGTCATGTAACGACATAGGAATCAAGACTTCGAACAAGTCTTCGAGCATGAAATATAATCCGATGTTCATCTACTGGGGGATGGAAAGAATTTCCGTTATTTTATTGTGTATTTTTTAGACGCCGTATTCCCAGACTTGTCCCTCTGCGACACCATCTCCCTTCAGGCAATATCCTATGAGATATCCTTATTTTTTAGCTTATTGCTCTGAAGCGATCAACTGATTGAGACAAAGCTTGATGCCTTTCATGGCAAGGAATACGGTCATTGCCTCCTCGTTTGTTCGAATTAAGTGGAAAAGCTTTTAAATATTCTCTTGCGTGAGAGTGTTTTATTAGAGTATATGCTTTAATTATTAGATTGGAGTCTGCTGCTTTTTGTTCGTTTGCTTTTACTTTGGAATTTATTTTGGAAGCTACTTTTGAATTTGCTTTTATTTTTACTGTTGGTTTTACTAAGGTTATAGTTATTATTTCCCCTTTGCATTTGATTTGTTTAGCTCATCCAGCGATGTATTTTAACGCTTTAGTTATTAAATTTATTCTTCCTTTTATTTTGTTTCGTTCATTTCCGCCTCTGCGAGTTCTCTTACAATTTGTTTTTATCTGCATTATATTTATTATTCTGTTAGTTGCACAAATTATTCCTGCTCATCTTCCTATTTTTATTCCTTTTCTTTTTCCTCTTCTTACTTAGTTTTGTGTTATTACTCTTATCTTACCTTTGTGTTTGCAGCCTGGTTATCTCTCAATATTTTGGCAACTTTCTCAGCATGCTCAGCATACCCTTCTATTTATTTTTTGAGTATTTTCGAGCTTTCATCGTTCGGGCAAATCTCTAAAGCCTTCACTATATCTTCTTCTGCTTTTTTGTACTATTTCTTTTATTTCAAAGCACTTGCCCTTCTGAGAAACGCCTTAAACAATAAATCAGAACTTTCTCCAGCCATTCCGAAAACTTCCACATACTCAATAACAGTCGTGCAATCTTTTATTGCCTTATCGTATTTTTTTAGCTTGATGTAGGCCAGTGCTCTATTTGTGTAAATTGATTTAATATCTTTGATCTATGATGATGAAGTTATTTACATGTTCAAGGGCCAAATGATAATACTCGATGGCCTTACTATAGTTGCTATTTTTCATCTAATTATTGCCCTTTTATTTGAGTTTTTTGGCATACTATGTATCTTTTCTTCTCTGCATTTTGCGTTATTCAATATCCTTTTAAAGGGCTCTGAAGTTGGGGTCGTTTTTCGGGACAATCGGGTCTTGTTATGGTTCTTCCTCAGAGTCAGATACGAAATATTACCATTTGTCGTAGACGTTGCTCGATTTCTTCCAAAGCATAGCCTTAGTCTTCTGCCACATGTCCCACTTCATTTTCCTTTACTCTCTTTTTTTCTTTTTTATTTTATATTCCTCGACCATGAAGCCAAGCTGCGTTCTCCTTTGCTCAAATGGCATTGTTGGCTTTTTGCACCTCAGGCAAGTAGGGGTTTAAAATTAGTATTACCAATGACAAAATCGACAGAAGCTTAGAAAATCCTTGCCAATACCTTTGCCCTGTCTCCCTTGCCTTTTCTTTTCTATTTTTTACTCTTACCTTCGAGCTTTGGCTCCTTCCCTTTTCCTAAAATCCTCGGCTCTCACAACTTCGAGTTTATCGAATTATTAAGGTGATAGCGTGTTATTTGCTAATGCCTTTACTTTTTGGTTCACAAGTTCTGCCTCAACCAGGAAGGCTTCAAGATCATCATCAACATACCTGCTCATCTGAATGGCTCAATTCAAAATTATTTGAATCAATGTAACTTATATTCACTAATTTTATTAATATCACTATTCTGGATAAATCTACTCATTATTTGCTGTGCCTTATATCGATATGATTATTGAAAGATCTATAAGTATGCGATGGATATTCAATAAAATTGATATTAAATGGATATACGATGGATATGCCTAATTTAAATCACGCTTTGATTGTGCGCAGAGTTTTGAGTTTGACTTACTTTGCTTATTTTTATTGGGCGATTTCTCTTTATAATTCCAAAACACGCTCATATTTGTCAGTCCAACTTATCTTCTCGATCACTCGATGCCTTAAGGCCGGATGTTAGTAGCTTATTAACGATTTTCTAGTGGCATTGGCTTTCAATATTTCGGGTAAGCCGAATTTAGAAACATCAATCGCCCTCGTATAGGTGAGCTCCATGAATCTATTCGACGCTGCGCTGTTGTCCCTAGTTTAGAGGCTGTACTGCCTGACTATCTTTTACTTCTTGAGCTATTCAGTTGCAGTGTAATTGCTCATATCTCCAATTTGTGATTCACTCAGGTATTAAACGCCTGAGCCATCTGCTCGAATAGCAAATAAACGTGGAGGAACCCTATTCACGGGAGGAGGCAGGAAATAATTTTATGCATTTATGTGGAAGCCGTTGCCAAGGATTCGACCATCGAACTCTCCACTATCGTTTTTTATGAAGGACACAGCGATCTTCGCCTAGCTTCTATCATTGACTAAGATATAACAAATCGATTACTTTTAGCAATGAACTGATTGGTTTCCGAATCCCTATTCTCAATAGTCCCCAAATGCAGATCAATATCGAATACTCCTTCCGAGTGATTATTCTTGGTTGTGAAGAGTTGCAGCCATCTTTCATTCAAGTATTCTTCAGTAAGCACATGGTTTTTGTTTGGTGCCTCATAGACAATCTTTCCGGTTGCGCAGCTGACTTTGATCATGGTCGAATCTTTAAATGAAATCAACCTCATTTCCTCTGAGAAAACCTTGCCCTCATTTTCATATTTTTAGATGTAGTAATGCATTGAGATTTAACTGTCGATAATTTCGAAGAGGTAACCATCATAGCTTCTTTCGAGGATGTTCTTGAAACCTAAATAAGCAAATGCTGAGCCATACCCGATTACGTTCAGGTTATTCTATCGAGGTTATGAGATTCGGATGAGGGGGCCTTTTGGGTTTTTGATTTCCCTGATCTTGTTTATGGGGTCATAGCAGATTTCTGTGCTGTCGGGGAATATGAACTTTTGATGGCCATTTGTTTCAAGCACAATGATAGTTTGATTTTTGCATATTCTGATGATAGTCTCTGCTTCGATAATTTATAAATAGTCCTTACTTTAAGTTTTATCCCATAGGCCATAACGATAAACTGAAATGTTGCCGTTGGGATAGTAGATATGAATTGAGCCATCGTTCCGATATGAAATTATCTATCCCTT
Organism: Brachycentrus maculatus; assembly: GCF_059751285.1. NCBI lineage: Eukaryota > Metazoa > Arthropoda > Insecta > Trichoptera > Brachycentridae > Brachycentrus > Brachycentrus maculatus. The sequence continues at coordinate 6,176 of NW_028282248.1, read as the reverse complement.
TGAACAGAACTGCCGTTTTAATTAATAATATTCAGTGCTATGCCAGAAGATTGTGGGATATGGGTCATTTTTGATAATGTAGCTGCCCCTTTTTTGGAGGAATATGTCTGTTGAGGCAACCTAACTATATTACTATTTGTTTTATTAGTTTTTTTATTAGTTGTTGTTGTTGTTATTCTCTTCATGATTGCCAGGCTGTTACTGTTCGAGTTTGCTTGTAGTTGTTGGTTTTTTTAATGTCTTTCTGATGACCTTATTGGCCCTGATAAAATAATTCTCGTCTAACTCGTGCCAATATACAATATTCTATTGATTATTGGCTTTGCATTTCTACTGATCTCCCTACTTATCGTGTTGTGCCTACTTTGCATTTGCACTCCAACCATCCCCAAGCAGGTGAGTAATTCCAAGTCTGGCCTAATCCTTACTAATTTCAATAAGGTTCGATTGACGATCTCCAATAGTCCACTTCAAGTCTCGAATAATGGAATTATCTGTCGGCATCATGTTCTCACTGCAGATTGTTAGATTGCCACAATTGCTACACTTGTAGTCGTAGTATCCTGAGACTTTATTTTATTTGAATTAGTTCATGGAGTTGTACCAGTATTGGAAATCAGGGACTACTTTCCATGGCAGAATTGTATTTGAGTAGAGAACTCTTCCTGGAGGATTGGTTCTGGTAAGGATCAATAGCTTTATGGCTTATGACTCTAGGTAGCTGCTGAATATTTCAGGCTCATTTAAGAGCTACTTGTTAATTATCGAGTTGATTTGTTCACTACTGAATTTTTAAATATACTTCCGATCGCTGAAATCCCATTTTATTTTGGGGCTCTCTCTTTGTATGATATCTTCGAGTTTTTTCAGGATATACTCCATTTCGAGTGACTCTAAACAATTCTGAGCTCTTTGAGCAATCTACATAAATGACACTTTCATTTATTTCAAAGCAGGAAACTCAAAGTTCAGTTTATTCTTCAGAATTAGAGGTTTTGCATAGCAAACTTAACGGACATTCTTCGCAGATACTTCAGCTGCAATCCTATGGATTGGCCGTACTTAATGCTTACTTTTCAGTTTTTAACTCAGTTTTTTCACTTGCTCTTCGATCTTGTCTTAAGATATGTTTGTTGACACATTTAACACACAGCATTTCATCGCCAGTTAATATGGGCATAGTTTCTTCCCTTATTCTGATCCTCTGAACAATTTCTTAATCGAATGATACTCTTTTAAGTCAGATTTTATATTTTAATTTAATGATTAGTATTTAGTTTAAATAATTTATTCTACAGTTTCAAAAGTTGGTTCTGCTTTTCCTCCCTTTTTACCTTTATCCGCATTATTCTAAACCTGCACTTACTTTGTAATCTTTTCTTTGATTGGTTATATCATTGGTAGAACTTCTTGCTATTTTTTCCAAATCCCAAACTATTCCTCACAAATAGTAACCCTGCATAAACTCTCATAAAGCCCACTCAAAAAGGTTTCCATATTTTTCGAAGGGTTTGTATGGTCATTTAAATAATCGACTGTCAGAATTATCGTATTTTTAATTGTTTTCAATGATGAAGATTATTCTTCTTTATGGCAAAGCTATTTGAGTTTTGTAAATTTTTTGATCATATTTTTGGTATTAATTGCATATCCGATTGCGTTCCTATCTCTATTGCTTTAGTCATTGATATTCTGAGGTTCAATACGATTTAGATCCGCCGATAAATCGCTTAAGGATCTCTAATTTTTGAGTAACGAATAATCAGGTTTAATTGAGCCTGGCTTTATTTTCTACTTGATGAGCACAATGAGATCTATTTTGACTCCCTTGCGTATTAGTGCTTAGAGCTATTATGGGTCATTTGGAGTGTCGAGCATAAAAAAAAAGTCATTACACTTCTTCTCGAAGTTGAACTCGAGAGGTATGACAGCTTACTGAATTACTTCTTACTTCTTTGATTATTTTTTTGCGTCTTCTATGGGAATATATACGATATGTACTTTTAGTGTCTTTCTTTGGGTCTTGAGGCTTAGAGACTGATTGCAGGAGTTCTTCAATCACAACATGGTAGTTGTTTATGATGAATTTACGACCCTCTTCTGAGATTGCTTTTGTTTGTTCATCAATGTGTGGGGCAAGGCCTTTATCTCTGAGGATTTATATTATTTTTGTTTGGTCGATATTCTTTTTGATGTTGACAGGCTTGAGTAAGGCGGAGCTGATGGATGCGATATCTGTGCCACTTATAATAGGTAAGATGAAGTATGGTTTGTACTGGCTTGCAGGCTATTCCTATGATTTCTTCGGGGGCATTTAAAAATTAATGCAACTTATCTATATTAAAATAATTGTATTTGTGTCATTAGTATCATTTGCATTAGTTTACTTGCTTGAATGATCAATTCAAATATCACAAATACACACTATATCATCATATTAGCTTTTCAGACTAAAATGCATACCAATTTTTCTAAAACTCTGTATTTCTGAGTTTCTCCTAACGCTCACCTTCCATTTAAAACATCGACAAGAAACTCTTCTTATTCCGAAGTCCGAGCCCATAGTCCGAAAAATGAATATAAGGATCAGTAAATGTAGGATACAAGTTTTACACTTCCTGGTAGAAGTTCTTTAAGATCCCTGCTTCCTCATATCGGAACTAAATGAATATCTTCTACATGACATGGTTTATTATTATACGTGCACTTCCGATATCGGGATTTCTTTGGGTTTCTCGATTTAGTTTCATTGGGCTGCGCTCTTCTCCGACAATTGAAAACATTTATTTTTAGAGTAACTTCATTGCTGGTGTAATTTATTTCAAGTACATTAATTATGTGTCTTTTAGTTCGATGTGACAGATCGGACAAATGAAAACAGGCTCAGCAATCATACTGTTTTTGCTGGAGTATCGCATTGAAGAGTAGTAAGCCCGTAAATCTGCAAATTAGAAATGCTCACAGGGTTTGCCTCGAACTGGGTCTTGCAATTTGTACGGGAAATACTTATTGTTGTCATTTTTAAGAGCGAAGAAATAAGAGACTTTTTCTACTTATTGTGTGAGGTTTCTCTTTATTCTGTTTTTAGTGTAGGTTTTCTTTAAAAATGATGATAAATGCATGTAACTTGCATAGCTGATTTGTATCATTGGTTTGCTGTAATGAATTTATTCGAATTATTCATTTTAGTGTTAATTTTACTTTTCATTTGATAACCGCCTTTACTATTCCATTATATTTTGTTATTACTAATCTGTAATTGTGAGTCTCTTTATATATTCCCTAACTTTTTCCTATTGCTTATCGGCATCAGTAGGCGATCTGACCATCAATCGAAATCGATTATATTCAGGAATATACTGTATGCTACTTCGATCCGGATTAAACACATTATCTCTCAAATACTACAGCAACACATTCTTCTTCAATTACTTCAGCTCGATGTAACAAATAGAGCATGCTGCATTCTGAGTCGACAATGCCATACTGGTGTTGGAATTGAATCCAGTGAAATGTCCAAACATACAGTGCGGGTTCGCATTGCTGAATATCGGGCCATCTAATGGTGAGCCCTCATATTGGTCGGTAAATGATACTGGCACAAATGATTTATTTCTAAGTGTTGGGAAATTATGGTAGACTTGGAGTTGTAAGACCTGTTCATCCATATGTTTGTTTTGTCTTTAATAGAACTATTCGAATTTCATATTGAACTAGTTTGTGGCTTTATGGCTGTTGGATGTTTAATTCGAGTATTATGCACTTGCATATCGTTGGAGTTTGGGCTGCAAATAACTGCTGTATAGCACCTATTTTACGATATTGTTCTTGATTACGAGTTATTGAATGACGGGCATGGTTTTAATGAAGGAAGGTGAGACTTAGAACTCACTTAGTTTCATTGACACTTTCACTCGAAACTATCCATCACTCGGAGAGTAAAAAACTCCAAATTACCCATTTTATTACTTAAATTTAATTTGCAATTCTCCCATGAAGATCTGCTGAACAATTTTCAACCCCTTTGCTTTGAATTTCTCTAATTTGCCAACAAAATTCCACTAGTCTTTCCCAATCCGATTGGCTTGATACAGCTAAGTATACAAATAGACTAATTTCTCCAAGGATATCACACATAGTTATTTGGCGTAGACAATTTGTGGCTTAGTCGATTTAGATTTAGAGGAGGAGGAGCCTTCCTCTTACTATTACATTTCTGTGTTTTTATCGCTGTTGGTTGGCAATTTGAGCCAATATGCATATATTTTGGCCATGAAATTGTGGTGTCGATGGGTAAGATTGCGGATGCTCATCATTCGCTTATGGCTGATGTTTGGGTTAATGCGGAACTACTCTATACTGAAATAGGGCAGCTCATGCATTTCATAGTAGTTTCTCTGGATTTGCTATTTTTGAATGTACATACTATTTATAATTATAGTCCAATAACTTATACTATATATAAAAATAGACTCATTGCTAGTATCTGTAGATCACGCACATCATTATCATCAACATCAACATAATAGCATCTAGGCCAACAGGAGCACAATACATGTAAAACTCAATTAATTTCAAAATCACAATATCATAAACCATAAGTTACTTAATGACAATGTTTCGCCTTCGTTTACAATTACGAGAGTGAGAGTGATAAAGAACAGTAAATGCAAATATGTCAAGTAACTTAACTTAGTTGGTATATATAATACGAGTATTATAATACTATTTTCAGACTGCAATAATTAAATTAGTTATATGGCATTCATTTTTAGGGAGAGTCCTCAGCAAACGAAGCCAAATTAATAGAATATAGCATTTGGGAGAGGGCTGCTTGCAAATCAGGATCTCGAGCAGCTCGAGGAGAAGAGCAAACTGCAGAAGCAATACAGGTAATAGCTCGAACTCCAAATGAGAGAGAAATAAGCCAGAAAACAGCAATAGATGTAAAGTATTAGGAAAGATGATTAACGTTATTTGTCACATCTTTAAGAAATTAGGAAAAAGTAACAAGAATAAAAAGAGAAGTAAAAGAAAAATAAAGGCCCACAAATTCATGGTTTCAATCTGAAGTATGATGATCGAGCCAATCGATCTCATTTTGCAGGCATCCTTTAAATTTGTGTGAGTTCTCCAAATAAAACGAACATGAAAACACTTCCAAAGCAATAAAACATCAGTAAATTCAACAATATTAGTAACTTGAGTAATATCAGTAATTACAGTAACATAAATAGCACCAATAACACCAATAACTTCAGCAGTAATATTGGCAATAATCGCGAAAACAAAGTAAGTAGCAACAGCTCATTCATGCCAAGCATGGCTGCTAATTCAATGCAATATACCAAAGTTTATGACCAAAACCCTGCGCATGAGCCCTACAAGTAGCGGATGAGAAGGCAACAATAAGCTTTAGACAAAAAATTAAATGAGCTATTTTATCATATCCATTCGACTCAGAATAATGCCAAAGGTACAGAATAGTTAGAGCTAATTAAACTGAAATTAAGGGGACACTCAAATATACTGACAGACACATTTGAGAGTGGGCTTAATGGTTGTAATTATAATCGATCTATTGCGAATCATTAAATCTATCAACCCAAAGGCAGTTATGGAAGCAATCAAATTAATCAGGCTTTGCTTGAAGACTATGCGCAGTTTTATAGAATGCCGAATAAGAATAATCGCAAGTTTGATACGAAAGCCTCACAGATAAAAGATGGCGGTAGTCGTAGTTCTCGATCTTGCAAAGTCCGTACTGAGATGGAAGAATATCCCTACGACCAACAATATTCTACTCAATCGAGAAACAAGACAAAAATCAACACCAGAAACTAAACATGCAACGAAAAAGACGCCTTGGATTTACAGATTAGGAGACAGGAAGAACAAGTTGATTAGTTACTGAGAAGACTACGGGACTGATGATAAGACAAACTACTATCTAACCGATTAATGTCTATTCATTCAGTATTATGTATGTATATATATATAGTTATTTGCACTACTTTGTTACTGTTCGTGATTATGATATCCATTAATTGGCATAATATCATCTAACTCTGGGGTTGGGGTTGGGGTTGGGGTTGGGGTTGGGGTTGGGGTTGGGGTTGGGGTTGGGGTTGGGGTTGGGGTTGGGGTTGGGGTTGGGGTTGGGGTTGGGGTTGGGA
>NW_028282247.1:0-60853 GCF_059751285.1 Brachycentrus maculatus | reverse complement strand
TCCCAACCCCAACCCCAACCCAACCCCAACCCCAACCCCAACCCCAACCCCAACCCCAACCCCAACCCCAACCCCATCAAGCCTGAATCATCCCAGTCAAACATGCAAAAATAAACATATATACATGCAATCCTAAATTAATATTAATTAAAGGGTCATACCTCTTAGAAATATGTTCGATGTAGTCATATTCAGGATTGAGTCATAACATAAACACATTATCAAATTTCAATTCTTAATAATAATCACTCATACTAAAGATAGATCAGTAACAAACGAACTTATTTGTAAAAAAATCTGTTTTTCTGTTGTTTCTGTTGTTTCTGTTGTTTCTGTTGTTTCTGTTGTTTCTGTTGCTTCTGTTGTTTCTGTTGTTAATTACCTAATGAAATATTCTATTTAAATACTATAGACCATGGACATAAGATGTGTATGATGATGCATGGATTACATAGATAAATATTGTCCATATAAATATAGTCAATATTAATTATTTAGGGAGAGAAGGTAAGCCAACACTCAAAACTACTTCCTTTATTTGCAAGTTCTTTCAATCTTCAAACTCCCAACTCCCAGCATACCTAAACATAAATTCTGCAACAAAGAGACTATTCAAATAATCGTTTCATTTGTCATACTATCTTAATCACACTCTAGTTTATTTTAATTCAGATTAAAAATGGAATGTCCCTACAACTTCAATTCCACCTAGATTCACAGGTTCTCTAATTAGAAGAATATTAATGATTTTATTTAAAATGAGCATCTTAGATATGAATCATCATACGATAATTGGAACCATTAGCAAAGTAATTGTGGCAACAAGCTTGATGAGAATGTGAATTGAAGGGCCTGCAGTGTCTTTGCATGGGTCGCCTACTGTGTCTCCTGTGACTGCAGCGAGATGGGCTTCACTTTTTTTCATTCCTTGGGATTCGAAGTATTTCTTGGTGTTGTCCCATGCACCTCCTCCGTTGTTCAAGAATAGGGCCATAAGTATGCCAGTTGATGTCGAAAACATTAAGAAAGCATAAATAGCTTTGGGGCCGAGCAATTCTTGATTGGTAATTTCGCCGATCCACTTGAAAAAGAGTGACACAAAAATGGGAGCAAGAACCGACAATAAAGCTGGCTTGACCATTTCTCTCTGTCCTGCAGCTGTCACAATTTCCACACATCTAGTATAGTCAGGCTTGACTCTTCGTGCAATGACATCCGGAGTGATTTGTCTTCGAGCTTCAATGATTACATCTTGAGCTGCACTTCCCACTGCTGCTATGGCCCATGCAGCAAACACAAATACGGTCATTGCGCCTAGGAGACCTCCGACAAAGACTTCCGGAATTGTAATATCGACCGAAGATATTTTGATGGGTGACACCATATTGACCTCATCGATGAAAGCACTAAACAATAAGAAACAAGCTAAGGCTGCAGAACCTACAGAGTAACCCTTAGCATTAGCTTTAGTGACATTACCAACTGCGTCTAGTCGATCTGTGATAGCCCTGATACTCGGATCGTCAACGGACATCTCCACTATTCCTCCAGCATTATCAGCAATCGGTCCAAAACCACTCATAGCTAGCACGAACACTCCAGTACAGAACATACCCATTGTGGCGATTGCTGTTCCGAATAAACCTCCGATAAGATTTCCTTATAAATCAGTAATACCTGTAGCACGACCAAAGTGATAAGAAGTGAGAATGCCCACAGAGATGATTAGAACAGGAATCCCAGTCGATTACATACCGACTGAGAGACCTGCAATGATGTTTGTCGCGTGGCCTGTCTCAGAAGCTCTTGCAATTTTGAGAACTGGTGCATACTTATAATCTGTGTAGAATTGAGTGACAAGAATAAACAAATATGAAATAGCCGCCCCTATAATACCGCAAATGGAGAACATCACCCACGCCCTTGGGAAAACAGATGTTCTTAGAAATACGAAACAGAGTAAGCAGAATCCAGATATCCCAAAAATCACAGCAACTAGATAGCCTCTCTTCATGACATCCAAAGCATCTTCAAGTTTTGATTAATCTGTATTAAATGCATATTTACCCTTATCATCATAAGTCTTCACGAAGTATAGTCCGATTGTTGAAGCTACCAGGTCAAGTGAGTGGAGAGCTAGAGGGAAGAACATGTAAGAGACTGAGTGATAGGTGTCGAGATGGGCCATTTTTGAAAGTGAAGCTCCAAGGATCATTGCTGATATGATTTCTGCGGTGATTGATTCAAATAAGTCAGCTGCCTGCCCTGCACAATCTCCAACGTTGTCTCCCACCAAGTCTGCAATGACAGCTGGGTTTCTTTCATCGTCCTCAGGGAAATCCTTTTCAAGCTTTCCAACCAGATCTGCACCAACATCGGCAGCTTTAGTATAAATGCCGCCTCCTAGTTGTGCGAACATAGCCACAAATGAAGCTCCAAACCCAAAGCCGATCATCAAGAGAGGAATCATTTCCAAATGTCCCATAACTGAAATTCCGTTGGCAACCAAGTAATTGAAGAATACAATGAAGAGCAAAGACACTCCAAAAATTGCTAGAGCAATGTTGATTGCAGCCCCAAAGTAGCCCCCTGCAAAGGCCAGCTGAAGAGCAGTGTTATAGCTATTAGTAGCAGCTTGAGCCACTCGGACGTTAGTTCTGATCGAAACCCACATTCCCGAGAATCCAGAAAGACTAGAACATACAGCACCAAAGCAGAACGAAAATCCAATTAGCAATGCAAAGTTAAATCCAGCAATAGGAGCTGAATGTTCGTTGAGAGGGAGATTTAGAGGGTTGGATCTGATTCCATACATCACAGATATGAAGATAGCAAAGACGAATGCAAATTTAAATATCGTGCCATACTGTTGTCGGAAGAATCCCTAAGATCCTTCGAGAATAGTCATTGATACTTCATTCATTTTTTTGCTACCGGTTTCGTGCTTCAGTATCCAACACAGAATCTATACTAGCTTCATGTTTTACATAAAAAGAGAAGGCTATGGCGCTGATACTCATGAACAGTGCAGCCTTTGCATATTGGATCGGCAGTGCGTTCGGCGCAGATTCTTGAGCAAACGTAAATGCAGCACTTCCGAAGAAGACCACAGCAACAGATAGTGGTACTGTTGCAGGAATGGATTCGAAAACTGACTTACGGAATTCAAATTTTTCTCCACTCATACGTTGGTGATATAAATAAAAAATAATTTAATTAAAATTAATTAACAACCAATATAAACTCTGTGATCTGTTTATCCTCATTTATACCTTAAATTAATTTCATATTCATGAGCCCATTAGAAAATGATCAAGGAATTTAAATAAATGTCTGATTTTAATGAAGCAACAATAAACTAAAGTAAATGCATTAGAAAGAGCTGGAGAATAATATTAGGACTATTGTTTGTCATTTTAAATACGAGATTTAATAAAATTGGCAATAACAACAACAACAAAATAAAAATATAAATCGGATTGGCAACAACATATAAGATTGACAATAACATAACATCACATAACATAATCTAATATTGACAACATATAATACAGCATAATACAATATTGACAATATACAATACACTATAATCTAAAATACATAAAACATAAAACATAAATAAATAAGAATCCACAAAAATAAGCAAACCCTTCAACTTTTATTTTTGAAACCCTCTATAATCTTCTTCTGTTGTTTTCTAATTTGTTCACTCTTGCTGTAGTTTGTCTGCAATTTCCGAAACTCTATCTCCATGGTCCGATATTACTATAGCTTTTACTTTTGTTTATGGCATAATCTTTTGTATCTTTCGAGCTATTTTTGGAGATTGTTAATCTTTTTTATATCTTTCATGTTCTATAATTACAAATTCTTTGAGGAGTTATTCATTTCGAATGATTTATTGTTTAGGGATTGAATACTTTTCTTAGAATTTTGTCGCATTTGTTTATGGTTGCTTCGGTTTAAGGCTTTGTTCTGGGAGTTATTGTGTTCAGAAGCGGAGGATTTTCTTGATTTTACTGACTTTACCGAGTTGCGTAAAGATTATGTGCTCTTCTTTATGTTCATTACTTGATATTTAGGCTTATTTTACTGTGATAAATGCTTGTAATTCATTTTCTTGTTTATGTTTTAGAGCTTTTGATAAATCTGGTTATCATCGGCACTATCTTCTTCTTCTTCTTCTTCGAGCTAAGCCTGTTTGTTTACTTTGCTGCTTTTATTGTTTTCAGTTACTTTCTATTTACTCTTTGAAAGTCTTCTCAAAACAAATTCAGGTTCCTCACTATCCGAAGAACATTAGATGTCTCCCATTTTCTTTTCAAGCTCGAGTAGTTTTTTTTAGAGTTCAGATATTTCTGATTTGGCAGTTTATTTCTTATTTCCGAGGTTCCATTGTTTCGTGTTGGGCTCAGCCTTCTGCTAGTTTTTATAAACGCTACTACTCTCGAGCTCCCTATCTAAAAGTTAATGAGCAAGTCTGAGTCTATCTCTGCTCGTTGTCATCACTCGATATTTAAATTATGAGTTTGCTTCGAATTATAACGCACACTGCAATGCAATGATAAATCTAATAAATTCAATTCATATGCGAGTATAAATTAAATACTAATTTTAATTTGTATTGATTTAATGGGTTCTCATATGGATTGTTTTTACACACAGATGTAGTGCGACAGTATTAGATACTCATTTTAATGGTTGAATCTTTAAATTATCTAGGCATACCTGATAGATTGAAAATTATGAAACAACTTAACTGATGCATTACTACTTAAATTGCTCCCAATTAACGGGTAAATAGCTTCGAAACAATTGGCATGCATGCATGCATGGATTTCTTCTTCCTTGTGAGCAATACAATAGCACTACAATGTCTCGATGGTTCAAATTAAATGTCGTTCATTTAACGACTTTGGTGATTTTAATTGCTATAATTACTTATAATGCCCATTGGAGATGATCCACTGTACTCATTCAAATGCGCATGCTGCTCTTTCATGGCCAATTATATTGCTGGAATATTTCATCCTCTCTAACTGTTGAAGACTCGCCTGCAAAGTAATTTTTGTATGAGGCAGGTCATGATGGCAAGAGCTATGGGAATATAGTCCCTAAATACGAGGGCATATGGAAAGGTTTGCAAAAGATCAAAGCCAATGAAGGGGTTCAAGGACTTTATAAGGGAATTCATTTTACCATGATCACACAAGCAGGGGCTAGCGCCATATTTTTCTGGATGTAGAAATTAATCTAAATCAAGATATGAACAACGAAAAATATCTTACGAAGGGAATGGCTACAGTTCTTTAAAGGCAGCATCCCTCGCGGGAATCTAAGCCAGTGTCATCGGCACCTTCATTACCCAACCCATTTGGGTCATCAAAACGAGAGTCCTTCTCAATACTGAGCCTGGTTTTTCGTAGCTCAAAAACACAATTTCAAAAACACAGTAAATCTGGAATCAAAACAAATTTAAAGGATTTTACTCAGGACTATCAATGAATTTGATTCTTTCCTTGACAGGAGCCCTTCAAATGTACTCATATGAAGGCACAAAATTATTGTACGAATACTTTGATGTGTCGAGAACGACTTGGGGCGAGAAGAATTTTGTAAGTGGCGGGTTTTCTAAAATATTCACAACGGTAATTATGTACCCTTTTACAACAGTCAGGACAAGAATTCAGCAAAACCAATATACTGAGAATATTGCAGAACCCAAATACAAAAGTGTAAGATAAGTGGTTGCTAAAATAAGTCAGTAAGAAGGAATTGCAGGCTTTTATAAGGGATTGAGCCCAAACTTATTGCGAGGAATCCCTCAAAGAGGGATTTATTTCTATTTCTATGAAGTTTTTAAGTCTTGGACACTCAATTCTTATAAATTTGCCTGATCACTATCTCAAAGCCACTAATTCAGTATTACTTCATAAACATTAAATCTAATATTCTGAATCAGGAGGTACTTTTACACTTCTTATTGTTCGATTTTAATAAATTAAGTAATAAATATGTCTATATCTATACATTTTCAAGAGTATAATGGCGCTTATTTTCAAATATCAATCTGAAATAATAATTTCCTTCAAATATGTAAATCCGAATTGAATAAGACATTCTGAAACAAATTGACGAAAGTCCCAATAACTTTAAGCTTTTCTTAGAGAGAATCGCCGACGAGCCCATGGCAATAAAAGCTTTAGTCAACATTTTATAATCGAACCGAAACAATCTACGTATAGCATATATTGTTTTTAGATTTGAAACAAAAATGCGCAACAGCAATCAATTTTATAATCTAACAAAACTTCAAGAAAAATGATAAAAATCCTGCGTTATGGGCAAACTATTTAAACTATGTTGCAGCAAATTCCCATATCGATTGGAAAATAGCAAAGATATTTCAGAGATCTCTAACAGCATTTATGTAGAGCTTCGAAGGCTAGTTTAATTGCGTGATTAAATAAGCTTATCCCCAATTTGCAGATCATCACCGCATTTTGGCAGAATCTGCCATCATCAACGGCTGTGAATTCACAGCATAAATCCGATTTTAATTTATTCAAAATAGTCTCTCAGATTATATTCTTCTGGGTCATAAAATCTTGCAGGAATGCTTAAAGTTTTTATAGAACCAGTAGTAATAGGGTGTAATTGCGTACTTCAGTGATTATGCATTGGAGTATATGTTGTCCCTCAAATAAATCATATACTTTCTCAGAATTAATGCCAATCCTGGCTCTAATTGGTAAAATCTCATTACAGAAATCTCCACCGACAATGCCCTATTCGACATCTTTCATGGATTTCTAAACTGTGGAAAATTGACAACAAGCTATTTCACCCTGGATGGCACGCTAATGAAGAAATAAGCCTACAACAACATAAAGCAGTAAGCCTACAGCAATATGAAGCAGTAAGCCTACAATAAAATGAAATCAGTCGCCCTATAATGTATTTGTATGTTAACAAAGGCTACATATAGATATTGAATCGATACCATAAACGCTCGACAATATAGTAATTCGACCGCTTTCCAGTCCTCCAGTTCCTTTAACAACAACTACCAATGTTCTTGGAATAAATCGCAACCATCCCAATAAAGCAGCTGCAGTTAGATTATAACTAAATTCTTTGTATGTCAGCCCTTAAGTTCATCAGGAAAGGAATGGAGTTTGTGTTCATGAATAATTATCTGTATGATCACTACAAGTTTGCGTATTGGAAGGTTATCTATCCTCTGCTGAAGATCAATGATGAGGAAATTAGGGAGTTCTATGATGATTCGTAAGGGTTTATCAGGCAGACTGAATCCCTTGTGGAGTAGTTTTAGTCATCGGATAATGCTATTCAGAATTATAAAACTGAAGCTGCCATGGCTCTATAGGCATTAGTTGAGAACATTGATGGAGCACTAACTTATGTAACTCACGAAGTGCTGATAAGTCTGGAGGACCTTCTCCTTGGGCGCATTATGAGGAGCTAAGGCTGCACGAAATATCAGATACAGATTACAATCTAGGAGTGCCTGACCATTCTGTCGATTCTGAGCTCGAAAATGATTGCAGGAAGGAGAGATTTAATTGGGAAAATTGCACATTTTTTTATCGATCTATAGGCGGAAGTGCTCTCCCTGCAGAATATAGACCGGGCTCGTCTGTTCATTTATCTGAGCTACGTGTATGAAGATATATTTAAGGACTCGACAAAGGGTGAGAAATACTTCTTCCTCGCTGCGGACAGTCTGTAACAAGAAGAAACTTTGGCCAAATGCGCACTTTCCTTTTTTAAGTAATACCGCCATTTGTAGGAAGCAGCAGTAGTCTGGGAAATTCTTATCGATTTAATCTGCAAGACTGAATACTCTGAGATCCTGAGTCTCATCGCAGATATCACCAAGATACGAGTATTAGATCTGACCCATGAAGCAATAACCAAGATCCTCAAGAAATGCTTGCAAAGAATACAAAATGATTTCGACGAGCAAATGAGACAGGCTCGGATTGACCATCCAATTGCTTGCATAAACAAAAGCTGCCCACTACAATGTCTACGCGCTATAAGATATATTGCAAAATAGTGTGATCAGAGAGCTCATGGCGAATAGCTTCAATAGATCATTTGGTCGCTATTTGATGTGATGAACGGCTTCTCGATTATCGAATACGATGACGAAGTAATAGAGATATTCAATATCGTGTGTAAAAATCAATAGAAACAACGGAAAGAGTTGGGGGTATAGTATTTTCAATACTTGGAAAATTTTAAGAAGTATCACATAAAGTAAAGAGCGATCGGGTAGCTCTTTGGAACTTATATTATACTTGTGAGAAATGGCTAAAGGTATTTGTTATCGGACGCAGGGTAATAGTCATTCATGAACATCGTTGCAAATATACTCATTATTGTCGATTTCTGCAGCCAGGAGAACATTGTTAAGGCCTTGCATTTATTGCAGTATCTTGTTGTAACCTTCCCCAAACAAATCAACCATTGGGAGCTGTTTGAAAGAACCTTTCAATCCTGTAACATCATGTTCAAAACAGTCAGCTAGCAGTTCGACGAGTCCAGGATCCGTCAATACAAAAATGTATTTGGGAATTTTATGTGTCTATGGGCATTGGGCTCCGTCTTTGAAGAGTCAGCATATAGAAAGGGGGAAGAGATCTTTTGGAATTATTCGAAAAATGTAATGTTCAAGGGCTTCACCAGCAAGATTATTGCCCACGCCATCGCACTGAAAACAAAGATCCTCTGCGACTCAAAAGAAGTAGACAGAGCCATTAGATACATCATATTCGGAGTCAGGCTGGTTGATTTCCTGGGCCACAATCCCCAAAGGCAACTATCTGAGTAATAACAGCTATTAGTTGTATTTAGTTCCAAGGATGCGCATTCAGAATTAAGAGAGTGTTTCAAGGCTTGTAAACAGCATCTGAGTAGCATGGACTATGACTACCTGATGAAGTAAGTCTAAAAATAAATACCAATCGGTTCATTAAAGGAGCTGTTAAGCAAAAGCACCGTAAATGAGCAAGTGAGGAAGATTATGAAGATATCGACAGTATGAGTTATCGTTGATTTATCATTTTATATAACTTCCTCTTTGAGATGTATGTATGTAATCATAGGGTTTACTTTGTGTTTGAGGGTGTTGAATTGTGAGGAGATTGAAGAAGTATAGGATATTAAAATAGGTTCATGATGAAGATCTAGGATTGGTCACTTTAATTGAAATGTTGTACTATTCTTTATGGTATATGAAAATCATTGAATTATGCGTTGTCCTAACAGCTGGTTGGCTTGCCAGGTTCCTTTAATGATTTGCTAATTATGACGGAAAAATGACCCTGGTCCGTGGATCATATCATCGCTAAACTGCCCTTAGAATACTTCACCATTGCTCAGAACAAGTTTCCCCTTTCCATTTTTAAAATCTTCAGTAAAATGCCCTTCATAGTATTCCCAGTAATCATCTATCCTATTGAAATCGTGAAAATCGAAGCCTTTCTCATCGCCTCCTGTGATGCCGATGGGGTGTTCGTTGAATAGCTTGCCGAAACCATGAAACTTATCGTTTTTCCAATGTCCTTCATAGGCAAGTTTTCCCGACTGATAGTAGAGCGAACCGAGCCCATCCATTTTATCAAAACACCAGCTGCCCTCATAGAATCCTCCATCCTGGTAGAAGAACTTGCCATGTCCATGCCTTATCTACTTTATTTTATACCCCTCATAACGACTTCCTTGCTTATAAGTTTCGATCACATATTCAGGCTTAATTTCTTGAATTTATGTCCGACCTGCTGCCAGTTCTTTTGAGAAAACTGCCTGTTCGATTGATACTTGTTGTAGTTCTGATATACTCCATTTGTTATGACTCTAACTTTGGTGGCTCTGCAAATCAATGGAGTTGTTCATGCGTATCTATCGTGACTCCACTTCTTTTGAAATAAGTGAGTTTTGCATAATGTTGAGATCAGCCATATTTATAGGTTTGACCTATTATTTATCTAGGAACTTTGATATAGAAATGTGATTGTAAGGGGTGTGATTGTTTGCTTAGCTTCGAATCAAACCTAAAAGTTTCGGATCAGTAAACAAATTCTCGTTGTTTATGGGCTTGAAAGATGGAAAGCTATTGAAAGCGGGCGTGAATGAAGGGATGTTTGTGTTGAATATGGGGGTGAATATGGGCGTGAAGGAGGGAATATAGCTGTTATGGACATAGTTGCTATTGTAATTGTTGCTATTGTAATTGTTGCTATTAAGGCTGTTTTAGTAGTTGAAGTTGGCTCTGTCTATGTGATTCTTGTTATAAATGCTGTTGTAGTTGCTGTTATAATTATTGCTATAAATGCTCGGACTGATATACTCGTTAGGTTGATATACAAAATTAGGTGTTGGCTTACTTATCCCTGTTGGCATGAAGCTACTGCTATATGCAACAGCCTTTGGAGGGGAATAACGAGTGTTTGCTTACAATTTTTCGGCCAATTTATTCGGACTTGAGCTAAATCTAACAATAGGCTTTGCATTTGATTTCGAGTATGTTCTATTCAGAAAAACTTGATTCTGATGAACGAGGGTGCTCGGTTTGTAATTCTAATTACGAGTGTTTAATTTTGGGGTATTGGACTTGATACTATGGCTCATCGGCCTCGTATATTAGTAAATAATCGATTTGTTTTTGGCCAACGGATGGAAAATGGTCTGAGTATCGTTATCTAGTGTCTTGTCCTTTTGTGGAGAAATGCCCTAATTATTCTTTCGTGCATATTGCTTCAAATCAATCCAATCGGGTCGATCTTTTTCGTCCTTCTTCAGCATCAAATGCAACAGCTTCTCAAACTCAGATCCATACTCTTTTCCAAACTTATCAACAGACTCAGCTAAAGCAGCCTAATCCACTTTCTCATATTAGTTCTTAAAGCAGTGACTTTGTTTAGAGAGCAACCCGCACTCTAACAATATGATTGCCATAACATAGATATCATTTTTATAAGGATTCGAGTATGAGTTGCGATTTTATAGGGATTAGCACTGTTGGGGAGAGAGATAGACGGATTATGATGAAGGCGAGAGATTTTGTGTGATGCTTCTGTTGCTGTATATTCGTTCGAAGTTAGTTTGAGATGAAGTTGCGAGTGGATCGCTCACTTTGACCATGCCCTCGTTGTCAAGCAGAATCGATTGGGTTGTGAGAGACTAGTGCTTTATTTTGTGCTACTGTAGGGTGCTCATGCCGAAGATGCAGCTCGCAAAGATCGACCATAGCTATTTTTGCTAAAATTTGCGGCCATTGATGGCCCTTTCATGGACCTACTCGGATAGAAATCGATAGGGGTACTCCCATAACGCGTAAACCTTGAAAACATTGGAGCAAAGGTTATCAAACAGCTTGCCTTCCATTTCTATAAGTTACAATACAGAATGTACGGATGAGCCGAATCAGATGTTCGCAAACGAGCATCTTTCTTTTTTCGTGGGCCTTTAAGGTGCGCATGTATATGTTTTCTTGATTGAATGTAAGTTCCCTGAGCAAATACTATTTTTCGGTATTGATATGAAAAAGGTATGTCATGCTTTTTTATTGGTTTACGAGGAGAACTCTGTATTGAGCGAGTTAAGCCTTAAAAGGGGAGTACTCTGAAGTGCCCATTTGAATATAAAGCAACTGCCGAGTTTAACTATAATATTGTGCATTTTTTATAAGCCATGAAATATATTATTCAAATTTTAGGATCATTCTTATTGCATTAACTGGGCAATCAGCACGGAGTTTCAAAGTCATAAAGATGAGAATCCGAAGAATAATTAATTATTCGATGTCGGCGTGATGATAATCCTTAAAAAAATTTAAGTTATGTATGCTCAATAAAAAATATATTATTTCATAGAAATGTATAAATACATACTTTCTATATTCTGTTTAATGGACGAGTAAATACTCGCATGTATCGAAGTAACCAAACAGAATACTCTTCATTTTTCTTTTTCACTTCCCATTATAAACACAGTTCCCAGTACAGTTCAAAATAAAAATAAAAAATGACTATTTTGTGTTTTATTTATTCTTTGCATTGGCACATTCGTTTCTGTATAAATTAGATAATTTGCTTTACCTTTATTATATTATAATTCTTCCATTCTGAGTATGAAGCTGAGTTTTCTATTTCTCATAGCAGCCATTTACTGCCAATCCTTCGTCAATTTAGTTTGCAACGGGGATTTTTAGGCATATTCGGCATTCGGGATGTATTTTCAATATGGATTTCAATAATCCAACAGTTCGTGTTGGTATACTGATACAATGTAGAATTGGTAAGTGAAAATGTTCCCAGAAAGAAGATATCTATCGAAGGTAGCCGATTTAAGGACAGTTAGGAAGATTCGTTTGTGCCAAACTATCGCGCTGGAGATCGGGCATAATTACACATTGGGCTTCGATTTCTTTTCTATATAAGGTATGAGTAATATGAAATTAAGTGTGGAAATGAATGGTAAAGTGATCGTCGCCGAGTTCTTACCAAAGGAATGGACGTAAATTACGAAAAAGGTAAATATCATAGCGAACAGATAATACAATAAGATTTGCTTTCCTGAAACTCACAATATCTTCGATCCTTTTATGGGAGGATGTTTAGATAATGTCACAATGATTGAGTATCCTGTTTCTTCTGCAAGCGTCTAAACAGACCCATCAATAGATGAAAATACGACGAATAACACAACAATGAATGGAAACGCAACGATGAATAGCACAGAATTATAGGAAAGTTTGTCGAATAAATCAAATTTGGATGAAAAGATAGAAAAGCTTAATATTTCGATTAACTTAATAAGTTATGTGATGGAATTAGAAAATCTTGTGATTTTTCAAAGCGATTGTCCGTTTGACAGAATCCCTCCGCAAAGCCTTTCGAAAGACAATTTCGATATTTCCTTTGAAGGATAAATTCAGGAGAATGTTATTTTTTAGAAAGATGAGAACGGGCTGCTCGTCATTAAAGTAAAAGTGTTGCGGAGCTACGAATTATCACAAATAAAAATTATAACCAAATCGGATTTCTTACAATATATTGAGTTGATCTTCCGAGTCGATGACAAGCCAGTGCAATTCAATGTCTTATCAGAAAAATAGAAGAATCTGCTCATAACAGCATCGTTGGTCTCAGAAACTTTAGCTTAAACCGTATCGTCACTGCAAAGGTTTCTCTCAAATTCACTTAGTTCCTTTTTCATCATAAGTCTCCTCAACTTTTGGAACTTAAGTCTGATTTACTACTTTGTCCCCATCAAACTACTGCCGAGATTCACGAAACATATCTATGAGACCATGCTCAAAATATTGTTCATAAAGGGCAGCCTTCTGACGTGGATCTCTGATTTGCTTGGATACAAAATTGAAGTGAACGTTGAGGACTCACTGCCATAATATGTGTCAAAATTCAAAAACGGATATTTGTGGTTCAGAAGCTTCGGCATTTCGAGTAAGCTCATTCTGAGCAATTACGAAAACGTTGCTTTGTTGCTGATCCTCGGAATCAAACTATTGCTGGTAAAACTGCTGCTAAAACTGAACCCTTTCCAAATAGTCACGAAACTGAAAATCAAAGTCAACTTTGCGATCATAGTTTTGATGTAAGTCATTGCAATCTGCCCATTTGTCATAATCTCCTCTGCCACTGCAATTCAGTACAGTCCCACAGATTTAATAAATAAGTGCGAGAAAATAGGACACTATATCCTTCTCTTTCTAATGGCTTTATTGCTGCCCATGTTGCTTGTCTTATATTCGAAAAGTAAAGGTAAAAGTAAGTGTAATAAAAATGAAAATGAATAGTTTCACGAAAACAAAAACAAGGAAGGCAAAAGAAGTGAGTTTCGACAATCGGCTTCAAATATGTCAATGAAAAAAATATTCACAGAGATATAAGTGTAAATTCTGAGAGCTGAGGCCGTTGAAAATAGACAGAGGCGGAATGAACACTACTGCCAAATCATTGAACTTCTAATAAACATCGCAATTCCATCGCTGATGATAATTGGATCGACCGCAGCCTTTCTGATAGGGACTTCGGTGATCCTCGCCTTTCGGTTTGGCTTTTTGGTTTAAAGGAAAAAGAGAGTCGGTAAGAAGTTCTTTGTTTCAGAAGTGGCGAGCAACCTGATTTGGATGGTTCACCACGCCACTTTCTGCCTTTTGGAAATTCTCGATTGTAAAGTTTCAAGAAAGCTCCTTTCGGCGGAAGTGATGTTGGAAATATCGAAATACTGCGGGTTCATTTTATTGGGAACGGTGTTGGTTGGAGGCTCATTCGAAATCTTGAAATTCGTCCTGGGACTGTTGGAGGGCGTTTCGAATGTTGTAAAGAATGTTTATAAATTGTGTTCAAATAACTCAGTGGCTCCTTCGCTCAACTTCGAAGGATAGCCAACCCATTCATCTAAAAATACCGCTGAAGTCAAAGCATATTCTTAGCGCAATAAGTAAGAGCGAAGTAAAGATTCCAGAAAAGTAGAATAAAAGGATCGAAAGAAAAACGAGCGAAGTAAAGATTCCAGAAAAGTAGAATAAAAGGATCGAAAGAAAAACGAGTGGAGTAAAGATTCCAAAAAAGTAGAATAAAAGGATCGAAAGATAAAGGCATCAAAGGCAAAGGAGGAATGCTCTGATTAGGGAGACTAAAACTTTAAAGAGTCTCATAAACGTAAAACGAAAAAAAGTAGAAAGGATACTGACGGCGAAGGCGATAAATTGGCCGAATTAAATAATGGTATCAAATTTCATTTGACTTCGAAGAACATCGATGAGGAATCGCCACCGAAATAAAAGTCGCATAAACTCTTCCAAAGCCGATAAGTTTTATAAAGAGGTCATATCAAACCCTAACCAAAACACAAACAAAAGTAATGCATTGGGTCACAAAACACATCACTCGCAAAGGCTTTTACATCAAAAAGCATTAAAAGGTTGGATGAATTAGACAGATTAAAGGTAGCTCCGGGCGAAACGTGGCTCGTCAAAGATGTAAAAAAGATCCAAACGAAAACCGCGGGCAAAAATAATAAAGTGAAATATGACTCCGAAGCAAAAGGAAATCATCGGAAAATAGGACAAAGGCAATGATTCATTATTAAACTCATGCTTTACGACACTGAACCATGCACTCAGTAATTGCAATTAGAATTCATCTTTCATTTCCATTATTAAATTTTTATGGGGAAATGAGAGTCTGATTTGTAGTTTTGTGTGTCTAAATAGTCTGAAAAATAAATGCGATTTTCATCACTATGACAGAATTATCATATCATCAAAAAAAGGTCGGTAGATTCGGGTAATAAATTTCTTATATGACATTGACTCTTACAATCAATCATATAAATTAGAATAGGCGCATACTCCCTTCGCATTCTCTGAATTACGGCTCAATTCTATCATTTTTAGCCGACAAATTCACTCAGTTCCGTCATTGAAATAGTACAAAATTGCTCACTAATCTGAATGCGTCTAAAACAATATCGTTACAGCGATAAGCTGATTAACATAACATATTAAAACTGATAAGCATAACATATATCTATCGACAATCAATTCTGCATCTATTTATTCATCCATTTCCTCCATATTCTAGCTTAGATTTCGGTATCAAAATCCTTCTTTCCATTTTTAAATAATATCGAATGGAGTCTAACCGCAGTAACCACTCGACCTTAGTTTTAAAAACTAAGTATCGAGTGGACAGTTGTAATAATAAATATACTCAAACAAAAAAAACAATATCTGTAAAAATAGCGTATTATAGAAATAAAACATCAAATAACTATTTTGCATTTGTTTAATTATTTTTTACGTTGACACATTTTATCTTTCTAAATGAGATAATATTCTTTTTCTTTATTATATTATAACTCTTCCATTCTGAGTATGAAGCTGAGTTTTCTTTTTCTCATGTCAGCTGTCTACTGCCATTCCTTCACCAATTTAGTTTGCAACGGAGATTTTTAGGCATATTCGGCAATATCAGCCGGTGGGGATGCTTTCTTCGGGTATCAGAAATCAAACACTTCCTGTTGGTATACTGATAAAATGTAAGATTGGTAGGCGAAAGTGATCTAAGAGGCAAAGCATCTATCGAAAGTCGCCGATTTAAGGACAGATAAATATATTCGCTTGTGCCAGACTATCGCGCTGGAGATTGGGCATACTTACACATTGGGCTTCGATTTCTTTTCTGGATAAGGTATGACTAATATGAAATTAGGTGTGGAAATGAATGGGAAAGTAATCATCGCCGAGTTATTACCGAATCCATGGACGTTTATTGCTAAGAGAGTAAATATCACAGCGAACAGATAATACAATCAGATTTGCTTTTCTGAAACTCATAGCTTTTTTATTCTTAATATCCTTAATCATTTAAGAGGTGGGTGTTTAGATAATGTCACAATGATTGAGTATACTGCTTCTTCTGCAAGCGCGTAAACAGACCCATCCATAAATGGAAACACAACGAATAGCACATCGATAAATGGAAATACGACGATGAATAGCACAGAGTTATAGGAAAGTCAATAAAATAAATAAAAAAATGCTGAGAAGAGATAAAAGAAAATTATTGTGATAAATTTAATAAGCTCTGTGATGGAGTTAGAAAATTTTGTGATTTTTCAAAGTGATTATTCATTTGACGAAATCCCTCCGCAGGTCTTATCGAAAAGCAATATTAATGTTTACTTTGAAGACTAAATTCAGGAGAATGCTAGTTTTTCGAAAGATTAGAACGGGCTGCTCGTCATTAAAGTAAAAGTGTTGCGGAGCTACGAATTGTCACAAGTTGCAATTATAACCAAAGAGGAGCTCTTATTATAGGCCGAATTTGAGTTAACCTTCATAATCGATGGCAAACGAATACAATTTAATGTCTTATCAGAAAAATAGAAGAATCTGCTCATAACAGCATCGTAGGCATCTGAGTCTTTAGCTTAAACCGTCTCATCGCTGCAAAGGTTTCTCTCAAACTCACTTAGTTCCTTTTTCATCATCAGCCTCCTCAACTTTTGGAATTTGAGTCTGATTTACTACTTTGTCCCCATCAAACTACTGCCGAGATTCACGAAACATATCTATGAGACCATGCTCAAAATATTGTTCATAAAGGGCAGCCTTCTGACGTGGATCTCTGATTTGCTTGGATACAAAATTGAAGTGAACGTTGAGGACTCACTGCCATAATATGTGTCAAAATTCAAAAACGGATATTTGTGGTTCAGAAGCTTCGGCATTTCGAGTAAGCTCATTCTGAGCAATTACGAAAACGTTGCTTTGTTGCTGATTCTGGGAATCAAACTATTGCTGGTAAAACTGCTCCTAAAACTGAACCCTTTCCAAATAGTCACGAAACTGAAAATCAAAGTCAACTTTGCGATCATAGTTTTGATGTAAGTCATTGCAATATGCCCATTTGTCATAATCTCCTCTGCCACCGCAATTCAGTACAGTCCCACAGATTTCATAAATAAGTGCGAGAAAGTCGGACACTACATCCTTCTCTTTCTAATGGCTTCATTGCTCCCCATGTTGCTTGTCTTATATTCGAAAAGTAAAGGTAAAAGTAAGTGCAATGAAAATGAAGATGAAAATTTTCACGAAAAAGAAAACGAGGAAGGTAAAAGAAGTGAGTTTCGGCAATCGGCTTCGGATATGTCAATAAAAAAAATGTTCACAGAGATATAAGTCTAAATTCTTAGAGCTTAAGCTGTTGAAAATAGGCAGAGGCGGAATGAACACTACTGCCAAATCATTGAACTGCTCATGAACATCGCCATTCCATCGCTGATGATAATCGGATCGACCGCAGCCTTTCTGATTGGGACTTCGGCGATCCTCGCCTTTCGGTTTGGCTTTTTGGTTTAAAGGAGGAAGAGAGTCGGTAAGAAGTTCTTTGTTTCAGAAGTGGTGAGCAACCTGATTTGGATGGTTCACCACGCAACTTTCTGCCTTTTGGACATTATGGACCGCGAAGTTTCAAGAAAGCTCCTTTCGGCGGAAGTGATGTTGGAAATATCGAAGTACTGCGGGTTCATTTTATTGGGAACGGTGTTAGTCGGAGGTTCATTCGAAATCTTGAAATTCATCCTGGGACTGTTAGGGGGCGTTTCGGCTGTTGTAAAGAATGTTTATCAGTTGTGTCCAAATAACTCAGTGTCTCCTTAGCTCAGCGACGAAGGAGAGTTAATCCATTAATCTAAAAATGCTGCTGAAGCCAAAGCATATTCTTCACGCGATAAGTAAGAGCGTAGTAAAGATTCCAGAAAAGTAGGATAAAAGGATCTAAAGCTAAAGGCACTAAAAACACAGCCGAAACGCTCTGATTATGGAGACTAAAATCTCAAAGAGTCCCGAAAACGTAAAACAAATAAAAGCATAAAGGAGACTGACGACGAAGGCGATAAATTGACCAAATTAAAGAATGCAATCAAATTTCATTTGACTTCGAAGAACATCGATGAGGAATCGCCGCTGAACTAAAAGTCCCACGAATTCTTCCAAGGCAGATAAGTTTCATCGAAATCATATGTAAAACCCTAACACAAACAAAAGCAATGTGCAGGTGCACAAAACACAACTCTCGCAAAGGCCTTTACATCAAAAAGCATTCAAAGGTAGGACGAATTAGACAGATTAGAAACAGCTCGGAGCTCAATGTGGCTCGTCAAAGATGTAAAAAATATCCCAACAAAAACGGTGAGCAAAAATAATAAAGTGAAATATGACTCCGAAGCAAAAGGCCATCATTTGAAAATAGAAAAAAGGCAATGATTCATTATTAAGTATGTTTACTGTATACCGAAATATAAACTAAAGAATTGCAATAAATATTTATCTTTCATTTCCATTAAATTTGTATGGGGATGGGAAATAAGAGTCTGATTTATAGCATTGTATATATAAATATTATTAAAAATAAAATGCAATATTACTGCAGCGTTAATCGTGTTCGACCATTTTGATGATGGCAGATAATCATAGTTTGTCTGGCGTAAATAATGTAACTGGGTGAACTCTGAGGTAGTTACATGAATTTCTTAAATGTCTTTCTAATCTCCGAATTGATACATTAGATTTGCTCTTTGAATCTGTGGCAATTTACGAACCTATCATTGAGATTGGCATCCGAAGAAAGGGCAAAATAAATATCTTAATATGCATAGTGTATTTATAGTTTATAAT
This sequence comes from Brachycentrus maculatus, assembly GCF_059751285.1. Lineage (NCBI taxonomy): Eukaryota > Metazoa > Arthropoda > Insecta > Trichoptera > Brachycentridae > Brachycentrus > Brachycentrus maculatus. The sequence continues at coordinate 41,613 of NW_028282247.1, read as the reverse complement.
GTATATTGTATAATGCGTAGTGTATAATGGAGAGCAGCACAAATATTAATATAATTCTGATAGCATGCAGAAATCAAATGGATACACTTATCTTTAATCGCTCCATCTCTCAGTCTTAGAGGCACTAGGAAACCGCAGTTTCTTGACATTGCTCACTGTAAATTATGATAACATATTAGGAGATTCATACTGAAATCAGGAGTATGTCCGCAATGCAACTACAGTAGCCGAAAGAGACCAATCTTAACGCTGAGTCGACTCACAGTCATAGTATTACTGAACTGAGCGGAATGGCAGTATAAATGGGTAGTAAAATTGCTGAATTTCTAATGGGCTCTGAACAGACCACTAAAAGAGAAAACAGCTTACCTGCATAATAATAAAAGTAAGAGCCAATCCTACGAAAATCAGAACTATTCAGTAATCTGCTCTAACTGTTGGCATCCAATTATGCCCTATTCTCTGCACTCCATTCGAAAAACAACGGGCTCTTCGCTACAATAGCTACAGCAACATTAGAAATAATGCACTGCCAAGAACATCTGACCCGCGAAGACACGAAATCGAGTGTGAGCACGGTGTACGGCCCAATAAGGAGGATGGCAGACAACTACCTGAAAATCTATGATGGACATTATTGGAATCAAAACAGACTGCTGTCTCGTAAAGTAAGCCCTCTCCCAAAATCAGATCAAACCTAAATGGCATTTATTTATCGAATGTATTTGGGGATGACAATTATATGGGCAGAAGAAAACCTCAACCATTAAGCAAAGACAGCCAAGGTTAATAATGAAGAGCAAACGGCGCAATATGCTACCAAATTGCTCAGCAGACTTTAAATTGCATAGGATAAAATTATTGTGAGTCAAAGCTGCTCGTAATTCAGTATCATTCGATAGCTGCTCACAATCGCCATATAATACTTTGCACGTTGGATTAAGAACGTCATGGACGACTAATGCAAACACAGATAATGGTAAAGCAATTGCAATAAACTAATGAAAGTATTAGTAAAGTATTCTTTTGTGGATTCTTAATACCATCTGATTCTGCTGAAAGAGTTCTCGCGCAGGCTCGTTGCCGATGCTCAGCCCATAGACTTAGTTCCGAGCAAATTATTTGGTGTGATTCTCGATCTCCGCAACAATAGGACATTTTAATAGTATGACCAGGCGATACTGTAGGCACTTACGGAGGTCATATCATCCAATTTCAGAAATCTGAAGGACCGATAAGCGAGTCAAAGCAGTCGAAATAGCCAAAGTAGCCAAAGCAACTGCGACACTCAACATCATGCTGCCATATCCAAGCTTCTCATGCGTTTCTTCCATGTGGAGTAAGAACGGCTGGGAACAGATTCGAACAAATAAGGACTGAGATGTCTGTTAGAGTGGCTGCTTCAGCTCTATCATCAGCGCGACCTCAAACGTGAATCCATTCGCTTGTTTTTCACCGTCCTCTCTCTGTCGTCGGCAGAATTGATGAGCAGTGACAACTCGGTGTTGGAGGTGTTCGTGCAATGGAGCATATCGACTGAGTAGTTAGCCTTTCAATAGTTTGAGTATATACTTTCACGCTTTTTGTCATTGAAACCGGCTGAGCTCGAGTGTGATATTCTGAGCCTATCGAATGAAACGATGAAGGCCGTCAGCCAGAGCAAATCTCCCATTGCGAACTATCTGATTGACATTGTGCTGGAGCATAGGGCCAACACGCGCGAAACTATGTCCCCAATGAAGAACCACCTCAGCAAGGACATCATCCAGAAATAATTGCTCAACGCCAACGAGAGACCCTACATATTCTACAGTGGCACCCTCATCAGCATTTTGGTATCGAGCACCCCATTGGTAGAGAGTGATTTGCTAACAGCTGTGGGCGCGAAGCCGGCAGAGACACCCAGAGTCGTCATCAATGTAACTCGCACCTTATTTTAGAACAATGCTGAAACGGTGAAGCAAGTCCGAGATGCCACTACATTGCTGCTCTTCAATGGGCATCGCAATGGGATCATTGATTAGTAGTTCACATAAAGGATACTATGGTTAGGCGCATTGCTCGAAACTGACCGCATACTCGGCGAGGATGCCACACACTCTAACGGCAATAATGCGAAGCTACTTTCCTATTATTACCGAATAATATCTCAGACGGATCGCAATTTCACACACATCCAACGATGTCTACAAATCTTCAAATGCGCCAAGAATAAGCTGCCTACCTTCTATTGCTGCAGCCTTGTCCTCAAAGTCTATGATTAGCTGTTGACGAACTAAATCGAACATTAAGAGCAAATCTCTAAGCTCAAAATGGTCTATCAAACACTTACGGTTATCTATGAATATATGCTCAACAACAAATATGCGCAATTAATTTCGAAGAGTACGCATACACTCAAAATACTTTTGCTCATCTATAAAATTGCATATAACTGCAGTGACTGCAATGGGCCGCAGTTGGAGAACAGCCTTCATATCCAAATAAAAGACATAGTAAGTAAAATGATGGGAATGTGGAGTGATCTTTGCACGCGGAGCTAAATCGACTGCATTGTGTACCAATTTGACATGCACATTTTTACTGAGCCCATTAACTAATTGCGCCTGAATAGCTTTTAGGCAAATCGAAGCAGGAGTTGCTCACAAGTGAGATAGTGTTTGGCTTTGATTTCAGAAATAGTAGCCCATAACACATAAAACGCATGGCATTAGCCGTATATTTTGCATCCCTTTTCCAATTAGCTCGAAATAATTCTCATAAACTCCTAAGATATCGTTAAAAGCACTTCCTCGAATTTGCTGCTCAGAAGTGTGAGTGAGGGCAGCCTCAACAAACATAAAATGGAACAATAGTTTATGATATAATTCAACATCAAATGCAACTTCCATTGCGATAAGCAGAGCTACATTTAGTTTTACGCAACAAGCAGCGCTGGCGAACATAAGTACCGCCTTTACTTTAAGAACAGTTCCTTATACTTTTGCGATAGGGTGTCCAAAGCCAAACTAAAGACTGTCACAAATTTCGACTTAATGTCACATTCGGAGCTCGAAACCAAAACATCTGCAATAAACTCCGCATTTCACATGAGAATAGTTGTGAAGGAGAGTATGTTTCTTGTGTTCATCAATGGCAAATAGAAAATAAAGCATTCTTATTCCTTCACTTGCCTAGAAAATGTACGGTTTAAAATGAATGGCGATATTCTGGTCTCTGAAGTCAATTGGCATACTGCAAACAAAGCGAATACTCAACCCCGTCCTAATGGCATCCACAAAGAGTTCAAGTATGAAGTGTACCCTCAGCAGGCAGAAATCAGAATGACGAACAGCTATGGCTTTTAAATGGGTTCAATATGTGACAAATTCCCATTGGAGGAGCTATGCGTCTATTTGAACACAATACTCGAATGTGGCCACTATAAAATGCAGCTGGCTGAATATTATGAAAGATGCCACAATTTATGTGTGGAGTGGATTTTTATGTATAATATAGGCGCGAAGATGAAGAAAAAGGGTAAACTCAATCCCGGCTAACAGTTTAGCAGTTCAAGGTTCAAGCAATAATAAACGTGGGAGTATTCGTACCAAAAGTTTTAATCGCAACAAGCAAATGACAACTCAAAGCTCGCAAGTTCACAGAAAAGAGCAGAACTGCTCGAAGAAGCAATTTGCTACCTCTTTCAAAACATTATTAAAAAGTTCGATGAAAGCAATTCCAAAGGATAATCCAATCGAGCAGCCCACTCTATTTAGAGTCCTCCAAGCATTCGCGGAATTAACAATAAAAACATCCACAACACTAACAACAGTATTCAAAATGATATGCAGTTCTATCTCCCAAAAAACTTAAATATCTATCACAGCAATGGCCTCACTTCCAACCCGTTCTTTGTGTTGTTTCTGGCTGCAATTTTCAACGAGGACTTCTTCAGGAAAGTTGCTGCAGTCGATCGAATGGCCATCGTGGAGCATTTATAAAAAATTGTAATTGGAAGTTAGGAGTTTATGCAAAACTTCTAATCTCGGAGCATGCGACTATTTGAGAGGATATTTACCATACACTAAACGACACACAATGATAAACCAGATAATTCTAACCATTCTGAAGACTAAGTATGCAGCAGGCTGCTTCGCATTTCGGCCTACATCATTAGCAATCATGAGCCAAACAATATCCTTCTTTAAAAGGTCAGATATTTATTATACAAATGCGTAAAGAGTTCGACTCCTGCGATCCTTCAATTCTTCTCAGAAACCATGGGCCGCATTTTCAGCATATAACCAAAAAGAGCAAATCACAATGGTGTATCCCTTATTCGAGTGGGCGAATATGTGTGCAAACATTTAAAAGAGCTGCATTTAATATTTTCCTTCTTCGATTTGAAAACAAAAATTTCATTGCTGAACTATTTGCTCTGTTCTAATGCACAGCAGCTGAACACTCTCTTTCATTAGATAACGGAAGAGTAGTTTGTTGCTCTGAGTGACTGGCTGCTATGCACTTTTAATGGACTGATGGCCGACTGTTTTGGTTTGTTGGATAACTTCAAAAAGCATAATAAATGTGACAACAAAACTGAACAGAAGAATAGTATAAAGAATGTAGCGAAGGATGGGAAATATGATCAGCTGATGGCAATGGTGGAAGGAATCATTAAATTGAAAACCATGCTACTGAGCCAATGCACATTAATCATGGAAAATGACAGTAAAACGGTCTCATAAATGCATTAATAAATAAACAAAATCCTTGTGAGCTTCTTTAAACATACGACTCAATAACTATTAGAATGCTCATCGCAGGCTTAACAGCATCTGAATGAGAAAGCGCTGTGCAAGTTATCCACCTCAAACAGACTCATTACTCTCATTGTAATGCTTTTGCGATAAAGCCAGGAATTGGGCGACTGCGCATAAAGTTGCATGGAGCTGCTTTAGCTTAGCATATCACATGTGCTGGCTTTAAGCAAAGCTCCCCAACTCCGATGCCTGACTGCCCTTCGTGTTGAGCTCAGCAGATGCCACTCAATCGAGCTTTTAACGCAACTCTACAAATTGAAATGCATTTCAGGCCATCTCCAACGAGTGTACTCGTTGAGCATATTCTTGCAAATCAGCTTCGAGTTTCTTGTGACTGTCGAGTTCGAGTGTCTGCCTGAGTCGAAGCAATACAACGACATTGGGCAATCCTTGCATCACTATTTTTAGTCTTTGTTTGATTATCAGAGCACATGGTATAAGCAGATGGTCAGGGAAATTAACGGTTGTGATTTATTTCTGTATCCTTTTCCCAAAATCGAATTCGATGATAATTCCCGTGAGCAGTTGTCTGAGTCTTACGAGCAGAAGTATCGGAGGATCATTAAGGAAATCACCGATCAATTGCAGTCGAGCGAGCAACTGTAGGAGTGCACACCAACAATGGAGATTTGTGGAGGCATATACTTCAAACTGCTCTGCATAGTGTCCAAATTGATGAATATGTATCATCGGATCGACTTCTCTCCGCAAATCAGATTCCTTATGGAAACGATTTCTCAACAGCAGCAGAAGCCCACTTCGACTCTCCATAAATAAAGAGATGCTATTTATCGAGCGACTTCTGATTTTAAGGAGGTGCGGGTCGGAATAAAAGAAAGGCATTAAATGCAGTTGATCATCAAGCAATATGAGCCGTAATATGAGAAGTACTATCTTCTCAAAGATAGTAAATGCGCTTATGTGGGAAGGGCGAGTATTTGTTCGGGGGATACTCCGAACTTGTAAAGCAAAGACTATGAAAGGATTGATGGTTAAGGCAAAGAACACTCAAACTAAGCCTCGATTACCGAAAACAACGATTAAAAGCAATCCTAACGCAAATTGGGGTCGTTCATCTCAAATAAATTTCTATCATTGACTGCAAAACCAAAGCGAGCAATACAAAACGAGCCAAAAAGTGTAATTTCCCCTAAAATTGACTACACTCCGTACTTCGTTGACTACTTTTTCATGCAAATTTGCATGTTCCTCGAAGACAATTCGGACTCCTGCGAGCAGCCCACTCTGAAAATAGTCTAAAAGTACTCAAAACTCCTCTTAAAATACTTGTCGAAGAACCAGTGCATATCCGAGGAGATGCGCTAACAAAATATCAATCATTAAATTAAATACAAATGCTTATCGCAACTGCTGGGAATATAAGATAGAGAAGAACTCGAAAGCAATCTTACTGCTAATCTGTCGCCTCGATAAATTCAATCTTTAGAAAGCATAACTGCTCCTCCTCATAAAAACAAACATTAGAGGAGAATACTGCGCAATCCTTTTAAATCTATGGAACATTTGTTTACCTCTCCGGCTCGAAAAGGGAGGAAGATGAGCCATCATTTTAATGCTGTTGAAATAAGTGATCCAAAGAGCAAATTGGGGCTGTTGGCTAATTTCTAAAATAAAAAATTTGAAAGCTGGGTTTCGTAGGCGAAGGCCAAACAATTGCATCGCTTTTTTCGAAGCTAAACCAAATAACTATTAATGACTGAACTGCTGCATGGCTACTATACTATAAAATCAGCGAGGTTAGATAGCGACAGTCCCGAAGCATTCAAATAAGACTTAAGCAACAGGAAAAAGATTCACATTTTCATGAATTAATACAATAAGAAAATCATAATGAACAGCTTTTCAGCGTAGAAATCCCGAAGTTTAATAGGATCCATCCAAACACACAAAGTTTATCCTGTGACTTCTTTGGAGAAAGTCGGAAATTCTATGAAATTCGTGAAATTCAGCAACATGGCATCTCCGTTCATTGAAATCTCTCAAATAGGCTCATACGAGCAGAGAAAAAGCTGTTCAGAACGCATTTCCTCTTTCGAGCAGAATCAGTAGCCTTCGAGCAGTCAATTTCCAGTTGCCACCCAACCCTCATCCCAATATTTGAGCAATAAGCCTGAAACCTCCGAAATTCCTTCCTAAACATCAGTTTCCTTATAAGACAGCGACCATCTTTTCAATAGCAGCACTGCAATCTCCTCGAGCTTCTTAGCAAATCGCATTTAATCTCCATAAATACGATCATCAGGAGAAAATCATCATCGATAGTCAATAGTCTGTGTGCTCTAATCATAGGGATAAATAACAGCAAACTAAAACGATGAATTCAATATCTGCGAAGTTGCAGTCCAAAAGGGTGTCTATTTTTGCCACTACGAATTCACTTCTGAGTTTCTGCTGTTCCGAACACAAAAATAGAAAAAAGTGGAAACTCCTTCGATGAAACAGCTCATCAAAAGAGGAACTCCAATTATGAGCATGCTCTTCTCCAACGCCCCTGAGACGATCAGCATCGAACTGGCCAAAATTACTGAAATATTTTATAGGAAATACAACCAAATGCAAAAGAGTGCGCTATAATTTTTTATGAGAGACAACACTTCGTTCATTATTGTGCTGTACTGCGAAAAGCGCGTCAAGCATTTTCTATTGAATTGGGAGAGCAAATGGGAGAGCGACGACAGTTGCGTTGCTGCTCCAAAACTCAATTACCCTAACACAATTGGCAAGCAAGGCAACCAAAAGGCGAAGAGAATAAAAATAGTCGAAGACTTTCAGAAATAGTTTTAGAAACAGCAATACACTGAGAGCTGGGCAAACGGCCTGCTCTCGAACTTCGATTATCTGATGCTGATCAATAAATATGCAGGGAGGTCTCTCAGTGACATTAATCAGTACTATGTCTTCCCCTGGGTGCTCCAGGACTATACCAGCAAATAGCTCAACATCAACGATTAAAAGATATATCGGAACCTGAAGAAACCCATTGGAGCGCTGAACCCTGCCAAGCTCGAGCGATACAAACAAATAATGAGTACCCATTCAACACGCTCATAGTAATAAGCGGGAGACTCTTTCCTGTATGGTTCTCATTATAGCACATCTCTTTTCGTGCTTTACTATTTAGTCAGATTGGAGCCATTTACGAGCTTACGTAATTTTTCATTTATGTGCAGATCGGGAAATGCAAAGTGGTTCGTTCGATTCGCCTGATCGAATCTTCAGCTCGGTTTCCATTATGTGGGACAGCCTCATGAACGAGATGAATACGAGTGATATCAAGGAAGCGATTCCTGAGTTCTATTACCTCCCTGCATTCTTAAAAAATGTGAACCAAATCGAACTCGGCACAAAACAGTCCAAGCAAATAGTCGACGACGTGTAACTGCCTCCTTGGGCGTTGAATTCGGCGGAGCGGTTCATTATGGCCATGAGAGCAGCCTTAGAGAGGTATTCATTCCTTAAAGTAGCGACCACGTCAGCATGAACTTAAATTATTGGATCGACTTGGTCTTTGGAAAGCACCAGCTCTCAATATAGAAAAATAATGTCTTCCATCCCCTTTCCTATGTTTAGAATATCAGCATTGATCAATTACCGCCGGAGAAGGTTGAAGGAATGATAGCCCAAGTATACTACTTTGGGCAGAACCCCTGTCCCCTTTTCGCCAAGGAACATCCCCGCAAGAAGCTCAAAATCGGACGCGAACTGCTGAGTCAGTAACTAAAGCTGGTTCGAGATGAAGAAACATTGGAGAAGAAGTTCTATTTTGATTTACAGTTATTTGAGAGTTCGGGAGCGGAGAAGGAAGTTGCCTTAGTAATAAACTCAATCGGGAAGTCTAATTCAGAGGAGAAGGGCTATACAGTCGTGTTGAATTTGTCTGAGAAGTCTCCTCAGAGCCTCATACGGAAATTACGCAGTGATTTTGCAGCTAGGAACTCAAACATCTTACTGAAAAGGACAAAATCCCTAGACTTCAGCCTTCTTCCTCCGAGAAAGAGCCCTGAAATGTCAGGCTAGATAAACACCGGGTCCTGCTAGCTCAAAATAACTATAAAGAGCGAGTAGTGGGAGGAGATAATTCACACAATCAAACTTCAACATCCCTTTACAAAATTCAAACTCAATTAATCGCTACTCGCAGTTTACGGTGCTTCGGGGTGCGGAATTTCAGTTTATCCCACAGCATACAGAAGCTAATCTCGTGCATTCTCGAGGCCACTTCTGCACCACAGTTGCTCCGAAACAGTCAGCGAATGCTACCTATAAAATGGATACTTCTTTTATCTCACATCTTCCGGGATGCTGTACTTATGTGAGCTGTTGAGGAATCGCAAGAATAAACTCCTATGCTCCATAAAAAATGGAAAGAGGACCAAAACAGCGTCGATGGTGGTTTCAGTCGGAAGTAAACTGCCCACAAAATTAAGTAAGTTATATTATAAGCTTAGATCAAATTGAATACAGATTTTTGTTGGTTGGGGATCTGAGGAATATTGTAGTGATTAATTATACGCATCAGGTTAGTCTTTGATACTTCATAGTCATATGATTGCTTATGCTTATGTTTATGTTAATGTTTATGCTTCTGTATTTGCGCTTTGATAGTTTATTGTCGACATATGATACATATGATATAAATCCGCACATAATGATTATCGATGTACTGAGCAGAGTTATTTAATGAAATTTAATTATGCAAAGCCTTAAGTAATTATTTATTTATTGTGCAGGTGTGAGCTAACACTTTCCTACAATATTGCCTGCTTATTAAACTATGCATTTCCGACCAGTTATGGTATGCTGAAATTGCCACTCGCAGGATGGATGGGTCAACTTTATTCATTAAAACATACATATTTATAAAATGGATGCTGGTAGCTCAGATCCCTCCCTTCGCAAGAGTTCGATTGAACACAATAATCTGCAATCGCAAGTAACGCCTCGAAGAATATTTTGATTCAATTCCTCGCTCACTCGCGAATTAATTGGAGCGGGGCAAATACTTACGAAGATATGGCCTCGACTCGAATATTTTATCAGTATAAATTATTGTTGAATTCCGTACAATTGTAAATGGTACAATTGTAAATCGTACAATTGAATTGTAAATGGTACAATTGTAAATGGTGCAATTGTAAATGGTACAATTGTAAATCGTACAATTGTAAATGGTACAATAATTTTAATATCTTTATCGAATCTTATATTCGGAATACCTATGATGGATGCCAATGCTAAGAACCATTGCACTGTAGGCCGGCTCTTCCAAAGGAAGAAGAGGATCTATGAGCCAGATCCCACTGCCAAGATAGTCCCACTTCCCGCCAAGCTCGAAGAATACATCTGCGAGCTCAAGAAGAAAGGGCTCAAGGTCAGCGGTGTCCAGTATGCTCTATTCTCGACGAAAAACGGACTTCCCTACCCTGGTCTCATCGCCACTCGCGACCTTAAGGCCAATTAGATATTCGTGAAGGTGCCCATGGAGTGCATCTTGTGCACAAGGCATGCCTTCAATAGCGAAATCAGGAAGTACTGATGCTTTTACTTAGAGTCTTCGAGGATAATGCCCATTTCTATGGCCGGAATAGCAGCCGCAGCTCCTGCATTTAACAAGACAGCTCCTGCATTGAACAAGACAGTTCGAAGCCCAGTCGGAAAAGGAAGCAAAGGGGGAGCAAGAACAATAAGTAGCTGTGGCAAGATCGCATCCTATTGACCTTCCTACTCTTCGAGCACCGGAAAGGGAAGTGCTCGGAGTGGTACCACTTGATCAGAAATTTGAATAAGGAAATTGACTACGCGATATTCTGGCAATAGCAATAGCTGTCCATTGCCGAAGATCATAAGCTGATGCAGGTCGTGAAAGTAGAGAGAGATCACTTCGAGCAATAGGCTCAGACCGTCATGCAAATCATTCAGAAATATCCAACGTAATTCCAAATTAAGACTGAACTCGATACTCAATCGCAGTAGCAACTCAGCAAACAATTATATGAGGAAATCAAATGGCTGTACTGCCACATTGTCACGCGATGCTTCGGATCGATATTTTAGTATACTACCATGGTACCCTTTGCTGAGCTCTTCAATCATGAAAATACCAATGTAACCTATAGCCTCGTCACTGAGCAACCCCAACCCTTAGCATACGAAGAGACGCAACCAATGACAGTGCCCTTGGATCAAAGGCATGGCGAAGATGAGAGCAGTGACGAATCGATCAATTAATCGGATTACGGACTCAATGAGGGTGATTACATATAATTAGAATTGTAAAAATGTAAGGACTCCCCTCAAAGCCAATCTTTGACAGATCTGAGAAAAAACAATAATTACAACCTGCTCTCTCGTCTTTAGAACATCAAACAGCAGAGTCTGACACTCATAAACTTCAGCGACCCTGTGAGCATCGGCTATTTGTGTGAACTTTTCAATAGAATTGCATAATTTGAGGAGTTTCTTGGGTAGGAGCCAACGGAACGCAAAGGCACTACTGAAAGTATTTAAAGAGTTAAAGAGGACATGCTGCTGGAGATCGGCCACATCAACAACAAGTACATTAGCAGAAGGAGAGGGTTTCGCTTAAAAAATAATCCCAAAAATAAAGAGGTCTATTTTTTGTATCAGAAAAGGAAGCGGGCCGAAGAAACAATGAGTGTTTCTGCCTCTGTCATTACAGACTCGTAAGCGAACATCTCTAAGGAAAGTAAATCGTAGCTATCCACAAAATTGTTGGGTACAAAATAAGAAGAGTTCCCCTCAATTTGGAAGGCCGATGTTCTGAACACCTTTAACATGCAAAGCTCAAAAAACGAGCCAACATTCAAGAAAAACTCGCAAGTGTATTTCAACTATAACCGACTCTCCAATAGCCTCCTTTTGATTCGGTATGGCATCGCCCTTTAATACAACAAATACGATCATTGCTTCTTCAGAGTTAATCTCGAAGATGTTATGTATGGAAAATCAGAGCAATCGACGTAGCCGGCTTCACATGTGAAACAGGAAGGGGAACAACAACACTATAGCATAACTTTGAGCATTTCTCTGAAGCTCAAATATTTTAAAGCATTGAGCGCTACTGCACATATCTCAAAAGTAGTGAGTTTCAAGCTAAAACGCACAAAGTTCTGTATGTAGCTGATCGTTTTCATTCGCGGCCTATTATGGAAATGGGAATAGGATTTGCCCTCATACTTCAACATCACGGACATAACCAAATAAAAGTATGTGCTATCAGCCATCAAGGATCAACTCATAGCATTTTCCAAAGAGAGACACCGACACTCCCTCGAACATAATTAAAAATAACTTTCTAATCAGAGTTTAGGGTACCACGAGCACTTTTGTTTGATTTATAAGGTCGAACAGCAGCGTATCATCGCCCACCACATCGAGATGATCGAGTATGCTCTCAAAGTCCTGGAGAAGGTTCAACAAGGGAAGAAAATGCACCTTGTGCTCTCCGCCGAGAAGGATCCTGAAAGGCTCACAATGCAAATTCTGTTGACCCATTATTTTAGGAGCTTGGATTTGAGGAAGGGGCCTTGCATAAATGAAAACAGTACTCTGAGTCAGTGACAATTGATATTTATTTATCCTCTAAAATGTGTCTATGCCTATGCAGATAATAGGATCATAAAATTTTATGCAATTTACTTTATGTGTAAGTATGGCTGACGATAGTGCATGTGCAATGGCGATTATGCTTATGCTTGTTATTCATCGCCTGAACTCTTCGGTTACAGGAGCCAAAATCCTCGCAAAGTGCAAAAACAGTATCGAATTGATTTGAGCAATCCCTGGCTGCTGACTATTGCACGGTCAATGTTCGGTTGATTCTAACATATTTTCTATCTGAAGGCCGCAACGAATGACTAATTTATGTGAGCAGCCAGCAAATGAGATAAATAATTCAACTCATTTTTGTAGTGATGGGAAAATAAAGGAAATTTTCAAAGCTTTGAAGGCTTTTCGGTTTTCTGAGTCGCGGAAGATGAAAAAGAGAAAAACTGGAAGAAGATTCTGAAACTCCTACCTTTTCAGTGATATTATGCAGAAATCCAACTATCGAAATTCATTAGATTTCGAACCTATAAATCGAAGATCACAGTTAACAATAATAATATCTGCATTAAATCTGACTGATATCAACAAAATAAATTCACTCAGTTCAGCCATTGAAATAGTACATAATTGCTTATTAATCTGCTCGTCTCAAACAATATCGTCACAGCGATAAGCTGATAAGCATAACATATTAAACTGAGAAGCATAACAGATTTAATAATAATATAAATCAAACAAATATATGAGTAAATAAAATTAAATAAAATTGTCATTTTTATTTGTATTGATTATTCTTTGGGGTTGGGGTTGGGGTTGGGGTTGGGGTTGGGGTTGGGGTTGGGGTTGGGGTTGGGAATTATAATTCTTCCATTTTGAGTATGAAGCTGAGTTTTCTATTTCTCATTGCAGTCATTTACTGTCAATCCTTTGCCAATTTAGTTTGCAACGGGGATTTTTAGGCATATTCGGCAAAGACAAATTATGCGAATGTTTTATATGGGTTTCAGCAATCGAACAGTTCATGTTGGTATGCTGATAATCTATGGGTTTGGTAAGTGAAAGAGTTTCCAGAAAAAAAACATTTATCAAAGGTAGCCGATTTAACGACAGATCGGAAGATTCGTTTGTGCCAAACTATCGCGCTGGAAATTGGGCATACTTACACATTGAGCTTCGATTTCTTTTCTGACATAGGTATGAGTAATATGAACTTAAGTGTGGAAATGAATGGAATAGTGATCGTCGCCGAGTTCTTACCGAAGGAATGGATGTATATTGCAAAGAGGGTAAATATCACAGCGAACTAATCAAACAATAAGATTTGCTTTTCTGAAACTCACGATATCTTCAATTATTATTATGGTGGATGTTTAGATAATGCCACAATGATTGAGTATACTGCTTCTTCTGCAAGCGTTTCAACAAACACATCCACAAACACATCCACAAACACATCCACAAACACATCCACAAACACATCCACAAACATATCCACAAACACATCCACAAACACATCCACAAATACATCCACAAATACATCTACAAACACATCCACAAACACATCCACAAATACATCCACAAATACATCTACAAACACATCGATAAATGGAAATACGACGATGAATAGCACAGCGTTATAGGAAAGTCCATAAAATGAATAAAATAATACTGAGAAGATAGGAAAGCTTAGTATTTCGATTAATTTAACAACTTCTGTAATGGAGTTAGAAAATCTTGTTATCTTTCAAAGCGATTATCCGTTTGACAGAATCCCTCCGCAAACCTTTTCGAAAGACAATTTCGATATTTCCTTTGAAGGTTAAATTCAGTAGAATGTTAGTTTTGAGAAAGATTAGAACGGGCTGCTCGTTATTAAAGTAAAAATTTTATGGAGCTACGAATTATCACAAATTGCAATTATAACCAAAGTGGAGCTCTTTCAATATATTTAAATAACTTTCAAAATCGATGACAAACCAGTGCAATTTAATGTCTTAACTGAAAAATAAAAGAATCTGCTCATAAAAACATCGTAGGTATCAGAAACTTTAGCTTAAACCGTATCGTCGCTGCAAAGGTTTCTCTCACACTCACTTAGTTCCTTTTTCATCATCAGCCTCCTCAACTTTTGGAATTTGAGTCTGATTTACTACTTTGTCCCCATAACGCTACTGCCTGGATTCACGAAACATATCTATGAGGCCATGCTTAAAGTTTTGTTCATAAAGGGCAGCCTTCTGACGTGGATCTCTGATTTGCTTGGATACAAAATTGAAGTGAACATTGAGGACTCACTGCCATAATATGTGTCCAATTTCAAACACGGATATTTGTGGTTCAGAAGCTTCGGCATTTCGAGTAAGCTCATTCTGAGCAATTACGAAAACGTTGCTTTGTTACTGATCCTCGGAATCAAACTATTGCTGGTAAAACTGCTCCTAAAACTGAACCCTTTCCAAATAGTCACGAAACTGAAAATTGAAATCAACTTTGCGATCATAGTTTTGATGTAAGTCATTGCAATCTGCCCATTTGTCATAATCTCCTCTGCCACTGCAATTCAGTACAGTCCCACAGATTTCATAAATAAGTGCGAGAAAGTCGGACACTACATCCTTCTCTTTCTAATGGCTTCATTGCTCCCCATGTTGCTTGTCTTATATTCGAAAAGTAAAGGTAAAAGTAAGTGCAATGAAAATGAAGATGAAAATTTTCACGAAAAAGAAAACGAGGAAGGTAAAAGAAGTGAGTTTCGGCAATCGGCTTCGGATATGTCAATAAAAAAAATGTTCACAGAGATATAAGTCTAAATTCTTAGAGCTTAAGCTGTTGAAAATAGGCAGAGGCGGAATGAACACTACTGCCAAATCATTGAACTTCTAATAAACATCGCAATTCCATCGCTGATGATAATTGGATCGACCGCAGCCTTTCTGATAGGGACTTCGGTGATCCTCGCCTTTCGGTTTGGCTTTTTGGTTTAAAGGAGGAAGAGAGTCGGTAAGAAGTTCTTTGTTTCAGAAGTGGTGAGCAACCTGATTTGGATGGTTCATCACTCCACTTTCTGTCTTTTGGACATTGTGGACCGCGAAGTTTCAAGAAAGCTCCTTTCGGCGGAGGCGATGTTGGAAGTATCGAAGTACTGCGGATTCATTTTATTAGGGACGGTGTTCGTCGGAGGCTCATTCGAAATTTTGAAATTCGTTCTGGGACTGTTGGGGGGCGTTTCGGCTGTTGTAAAGAATGTTTATAAATTGTGTTCAAATAACTCAGTGGCTCCTTCGCTCAGCTTCGAAGGAGAGCCAATCCATTAATCTAAAAATACTGCTGAAGCCAAAGCATATTCTTCGCGCAATAAGTAAGAGCGAAGTAAAGATTCCGGAAAAGTCGGAGAAACAGATCAAAAGAAAAACGGGCGCAGTAAAGATTCTAGAAAAATAGGATTAAAGGATAGAAAGATAAAGGCACTAACAACACAGCCGAAACGCTCTGATTATGGAGACTAAAATCGCAAAGAGTGCCGAAAACGTAAAACGAATAAAAGCATAAAGGAGACTGACGACGAAGGCGATAAATTGGCCAAATTAAAGAATGCAATCAAATTTCATTTGACTTCGAAGAACATCGATGAGGAATCGCCACCGAACTAAAAGTCCCACAAATTCTTCCAAGGCAGATAAGTTTCATTGAAATCATATGTAAAACCCTAACACAAACAAAAGCAATGTGCAGGTGCACAAAGCACAGCTCTCGCAAAGGTCTTTACATCAAAAAGCATTAAAAGGTTGAACGAAGACAGATTAGAGACAGATCGCGGCGAAACGTGGCTCGTCAAAGACGTGAAAAATATCCCAACAAAAACGGTGGGCAAAAATAATAAAGTGAAATATGACTCCGAAGCAAAAGGAAATCATCTGAAAATAGGACAAAGGCAATGATTCATTATGAAGCTTATGCTTTACGACACTGAACTATGCACTCAGTAATTATAATCAGCATTCATCTTTCATTTCCATTGAATTTATAATTCGAAAAAAAGAGTCTGATTTATAGCTTATTGTGTTTAAATATTATTATAAACAAAATGCAATGCTATTGCAGAATTAATTAATGAGTGCTAAATATTAAATTATTTATGAAATCCCGGCTTTCAAGCAAGCAAACGCAATAGTAAAGATCACACATCCCGCTCTCCCATAAAATAATAGAGACAAACTCATAGAACTACGAAGAAGAGATTTACATAGAAAAGCACGAGTCATTTAAAACTTTTCCATATTCCCCTCAGGACGAAAATTTCGCACATTCTCCCTCTTCGATATCAGAGGGAATGATCGCTGATGAACTCATCAAATGGCTGCCTGTTTAATCTTCCTTGTCTGCCACGATCACGTCAACATCCATCGCAAACAGCATGGCCAACTATTCTCGAGACATCGACAACCTCGAGGAGCCTTGCTTCTGTAACCGATCATTGACTTATGCTTTACTGGTAACGAATTGGTTTGCCCCGAAAGCATTTGAAGAATTGTTCCGAGACCGCAAAATAAAATCGCGTTTGCTGTACGAATATAAGGTTTTGTATAATGGAAAAATAATAAAAACTGCAATTGATTCTTATATGCCCTTTCGGGAGGGTAAGCTGATCTTTGCTTAGAATGTATCGAACTCAATATTTCCATGTTTGTATGAAAAGCTTCTCGCGAAAATTTACGGCAGCTATGAAAATATTTCGCATAGTTTGGTGGAGATTCTGCAGATATTTACTCGATACCCCAGGCAAATTATACCTTATTATAAGTTTGTGGGAGAAGGAAAGGCAGAAAATCTGCTTTAAATTATAGATAGCGCATTTAAGAAAAAAAGCCTAGTGTTCTTCCAGACAAGGAACAGCGTCAGACTTGAAACCGTAGGACTTATCACCGGCAACGAATATCTTCTCACACGCATCGTAAAAATTCACAATAAAACTTTCCTATAATTCTTATAAATTGACGGCATGTCGTGGATCGGCAAATACTCAAAAATGCGCGCATTTTGGAACCTACAATCATCTATAGACTTAGAGAATCTCTAAGTGAACATCAGTCAGTTCAGTCGATAAAACTATATTGAAATTAATGACTTAGTTAATGTCACTCGACATTTTGTGGTTCTTCATAACAACTAACATTTTCACAAGAGCTCCATATAAGTCCAACCCAAACTGACGATAAATATCGAAATAAAAAAAGTTTAATGTATCAAAAGTATTCGGAAGAATATCACAAAAGACAATGAGCACAATTCCATGAAATAACAAATTAGACGCCAATAGGAATACAAATAAAACTATTTTAAACACCGAAGGCAGTATAAGCTTACTCACAACAAAATGCCACCTAATAATAACACAGAAAAACCTAATTAAATAATGATAGAAATAACTTTAGGCAATCGCATCAATTGCCGAAGCTTAATCATTGTCATCAGCCATTAACAATAATAGTAAGCCCATTTATATAACGTATTAAAGCCGAACAAATATCAGATAGTTGCCAGTAGCCACGTCTCGAACAAGTTTACAAATTTCATAAAATTCTATTAGCAGAGCAATAAACAATATTACCTTATCATATACTCAGAAGAAATTCCCATTAAACTATAAAGCAAATCAGAAAACTCAGTGCTCTATACAATTTTTATCAATTCCAAAATGAGTAATGTGCTTTTATTGTAGCAAAGTCACATTGAGGCGTGCGCTCGGATCGAGAAAATGGCTTATATTGGGATGATTATGGAAGCAGAAGGGGCTGACACACTACTCACAGATAACCAGAACAATATTAATTCTTATGGGTTACCCAGCTTCATACGAATAAAAGCTTGTCATAAAAAGTTTGGCCTCGGGTTTGTTTATATAATCCTGACACCCGAATTCAAGGACAAAATAAGCCTCGAAATTAATAAGAGCATCCTAAAGACTGAAGAAATCGAACTCATCAACAATAAGTATAATTAATAAGGTATTTATGAGTTCCAGGCCCCATATTAGGACTTGTACATTTTCAAATTTAATGGGAAGTATGTCGATGGTCAATGTTTCCCTCCTCAACAGTCGTTTAAAATCAAGGTCATAAAGCAGGGGAGCATTCAACGCTCCATTTTCAACTGATGGGCAGCTGTTGGCATTTGGGCACATCATCTGTCGGATGTTTGTTTCTTCTTTTAAATTTATTTATCAATAAATAATCTGATAATTAACGAATTAACGAATTAGCGAATTAGTGAGTTATCGGGATTATTGTATTTATTTATTGGTTTCTGAATTATTGATAATACTGCTAAAATATAATGGAATCAATTTTATTTGAGATACATGAGCATATCATTGAAATATTATTCGAACATCATTCAATATCATTCAACATTATTCAATATCATTCAATATCCTTCAACATTATTCAAACACCCTTCAGAGATACCAATTTAAATCAATATCATTACTAAGCATACTTGATCTAATTTAATTCAGTTAATTCAGTTGGATATATTTACAATAATGCATGTTCATTGTGAATCATCAGTTGAAGGATTTCGCAGTTTATATCCATTTTTACAATTACTGCACTTTTTTCTGTCGGTCGATATCATCGATTATCGTCCCAAAGATCTCCTGTGTTAGCTATAACGATGATTTTGAGGCATTTTTAAGTGTGGCTTCCTTGGCGTTATTATAGTAAGTCTGATAATCGCTCAAAAAGTATGTGGCGATCACATTATCGAGAGGGTCTTCAGGCTATGGAGTCAGAATCAGCCCATAAACACAGTCCATTATATGCCTGAATGTTAATGCTGGCGAATAGTTTCGATCGAATACACTATGGCAGATCCTACCTTGTTGGTTCATATTGCAATGATAGATTGGGGTGATGAATCTCACTTCTGGGCATCTGAACGGGTAGTCTCCAGGGAAGCTGGCGTATAATAAAAATAATCCATTTTCGTATGGGGTTTATTTCGGGCCAACTAACAAGATTTTCCAAATGTTTATATTTTCGCATGGGAAAATGGCTACAAAGGGATGTGGGTTATCTGAATAATTCTGAATCTATTTGGCTATTCTTTTCAAGTTTGCGTTTCCTGAGATTTTCTTTTGACCTTATGCGGATTGATATTTTTTGATTAGGTCAGCAGAATTGAGTCCTCCTTTGATTTATGGCATTTTAAACTCATGGAGGTCATTACTTAGATCAAAGGGTTTAAATCCAGCCTTTTAAAGCCCTACTCGGATTTATTCGTCCGATTTCCCAGATGTCAATGGCTATACTTTTCTCGATCTGACACTCAATACGGTTTCTTGCTCGAATAGTTTGAGACTTTCATCCATACTTCTTGTTAAATAACATTTCCCGCCAGTTGCAAGAGTGATACTTTTCAAACCCACACAGTTTGCTCCTACAGCAAACGAGTCCATAACAATGTCATTCGAAATCACAGCTTTAGCTGCATCAAAGATAGTATTAGAAGAAGAGGTGTCCTAACCGTCAGTTAAAGCAAGTATTCTCAAGATGCATTCCGGATATCTGGCTTTAAAATCCTTGAGCTGTTGAGAAACTTTCACGATGGAGTCATACAATTTGGTACCTCCTCTAGGATTTGCAGCAGATATGAGTCGATTAAAATCGTAGATGGCTTCAGTGAAATCGCATTGAATTTAAATTTAATCGTCAAAGAATACCAATGAGACGACATGTTCGAAATTGTATGCAATAGTTCGATAGGCCAATGCCTCGAATAGCAGTTTGCATGCTCCAATTCTGATAAGATCGGGCTAGTTAAAGAATCGGCCTCCCATGGATCCTGAAATATCGAACAAGACAACAATAGCTTATTTGGGCTCTCTTGTGATGACTGGCTTTAAATCCTTGATATCGACTATTTATTCCAAGTTTTACGTCTTGCCCGCTGCTGACAAGAGATCTAGGTTCACAGACTCCTCTTTGCCACTGATGACATCGAAAATAATATGCGGCTTACTGATATCTTTGTTACGGCCTAGATAGATTCTGATAGACTGTTATTTGGTATTGAGCATTAAGTAGTGTTCAGTTTTGTTTTTAATTTACAAAGCTTGGAAGACTTTCAATGCGCTAGATTATGCAACGATGGTTGTTTAATATTTGTTGGATTCAGTTACAGCAGGTAAGATAAACTCAGCATTTTTCACATATTTATTATTGGCACGAATAACCATTGTGATTGGGGCACCAGCGAGATCTGCTTGATTCGACATGAAGATATCGAAGTTCTACAGTAGTTCGTAATTATCAAATATGTCCGTTTTTGCTGGTTTTTTTAGCAATGGAAAGGAATATCCCTTATCGATCTGCTCCATAAGTTCGTTGCGATCGATCAGAATAGTGGTTGTTTGATCATCGGATTTTATAAGACTTGGAGTTTTTATTGGTTTTGTTGTTAGCCCGCACAGCTTTTGAATTATTATTGTGCGCTCTGATTCGTTAAGTTCTTCGGCGGATAGGTTTATTGATTTCATCGCTTCGAAAATGTAACCGAACAAGTCTCTAATGTGCAGGAATATATTTTTGGGCTATGTCGAAGGAATTGGGCTGCATGCTTTTAGATAATGCCATAGGGTCGTGTATAATCCTTATTATAAAGCAATTCGATGAGCTTGAGAGAGAAAACCTGCATTTAACAACACCCTAAAAGCACAGACAAGAGTCTCATTTGATGTATAATACTTTAAAAAAGCAAGAACTTTGTTCTTGTTTTCATGAGTAAGGTGATGTCCCAAGGCGAGCAAATGAGATTTCAAGACACGAAGCGACTATTATTCCTGGGGATGAATCAATTGAACGTCCTTATAGTAAAACTTATCAGAATAAGAGCCAGGGACTAAGTTCGAAATAAGCCTGAAGTGCAGTTACAGAATCGAGTCAGCTTTAATGTTGTAAGTTTAGAGCGCCTCAACGTCATTAGTGAGAGGATTATTGGCAAACTTGATGATCTGATTTGCCGGATGTACTGCAGTTTCTAAGAAGATTTTATATTTTAATGCTAAAAGAGTGCCTTTTAGCGATGTTTTGATACTAAAATTCTACTCAGTGTCCTTCTATATTTTGAATGTTATTTTGATTTCAATCTAATTTTCTTTACTTTCGTTAAGTGGCTCCTAGGGAATTATATCGCTGAGAGTCTTAGTGGTCGTGAAGATAATGTTGTAGCTTCTAGAAAGATCGAGCTTGGGCATTTTTTTATGGATTAAATCCAAGTTGAACAGTAAAGGTTGGCCTTCTTGAGTGTAAATAAGAGCTTTCAAAGCGGAATCTAGATTTAGTTGTTTAATAATGACTGAGCTGAATTACCAGAAAGTTAAATGCTCTATAATTGAGGACTCTATAGCAAAAGGGGTTTTTTTAATTTGTGGGCATGAGAAAGTGAATATTTTGTTTTTGGGGTAGTCTTCGGGCAGAATGGGGAACTTACTGTTGCTCAAATCAATAATGGGCACATTTGTGACAGATATATTTTGTGCAATATTGCTTTGTTTTTGTTGTAATGGTATCTGAGCATCTTGCGAATTAGAGCTAAGTATTTGTGGGGGCAAGTTGGCATCTTTATTGGCATTGATATTGTTGGCTTCTATATGTATTTTAACTTTGCTATCAGTGAGGACATCATCAACCTAATCGTCAGAAGCCAGCTAAAAATCATCATAATCTTTAATCGCAATCTTTTATTAAGATGCAATTTGTTTTTTGGCAACAAGTTTTTCATGGATGGATTATTTGAGCTCTAAAACTTTGGTGGCGGCAATTACAAACTTAAACTTTCCTTGCAATGAGCCATCTGATTTAAAAAGTTCGATCATATAGGGTTTTCCTTTTTGGGCCTACATTTTGGATTTTCTTGCTTGATAAATTATATATCTTATTCTATAACACACATATAATGGCATTATAATTGTTTAATTCTGGTCATCACATTTAACTTATTTTCCCTATCATATATAAGCAATATTGTCTTATTTATTGTTCCTAATAAAAGCTAATGTGAGTATCGGCAATAGAAAAATGCAAACGCAATACTTTAACTTGTTTGCGGAGAGACAAAAAAATTATCTGTTAACATATCTAAATCAGAATCTCAGAAGCATATCATTAGAACTTTTTGATTATTTCGGCTTTATTTTCAGTCTTCGGGCAGTTTTATGAAATTTGTAAAAGCATCGCAAAAAGAGACGATTGCCTTTAAAATAAGATACAGGAAATTCTGCAGAAAGGCGAAGCCATAATTCGATATAAATATATTGAAGATCCTCTATTATAATTTA
This sequence comes from Brachycentrus maculatus, assembly GCF_059751285.1. Classification (NCBI taxonomy): domain Eukaryota; kingdom Metazoa; phylum Arthropoda; class Insecta; order Trichoptera; family Brachycentridae; genus Brachycentrus; species Brachycentrus maculatus. The sequence goes on along the minus strand of NW_028282247.1, from coordinate 18,882 downwards.
TTCGTATCTATCTGAAGAGAGAGAGAGTCGTAAATTAGGGGGTTGGGGTTGGGGTTGGGGTTGGGGTTGGGGTTGGGGTTGGGGTTGGGGTTGGGTTGGGGTTGGGGTTGGGATTGGCGTGAATATGATCATAATAGCATATGATTTTTCATTGATTTTTCAAAATGCATAGATGAGCCCTTGAATTTAAGTTATGTGCACTAAATATAATTTTATATGAACAGATTACCAAAAATATGGGGGTTGGGGTTGGGGTTGGGGTTGGGGTTGGGGTTGGGGTTGGGGTTGGGGTTGGGGTTGGGACGAATGGGATAGGGGTTGGGGTTGGGGTTGGGGTTGGGGTTGGGTTGGGGTTGGGGTTGGGTTGGGGTTGGGACAACATTCGTTTTTATGCCAAATTTGTCCTTAACGATCAATCTGCTCCTTTAAAATCAAAGCATTATTAATAAGAGGGAAATAGATCAATTTCTTCGCAGTGTAGAGTCCAGCCAAGACTAATATAGTACAATAATCTATGGAATAAGAGGTAAAAAAATAGCGTTATTCATAATAAAACTAAAGATAATCGGACAGACATTTCGACGCATGGAATTGATTCGGGAAATTTTGTGAGAACTTTAAAGTAGTTAGAGTAAATGAAACCCTAAAAGTTCGGAAGTAAAATTCTGATGCATTCAAGGAGCGTAACTGAGCCTCGAAAAAGACAAATGAAAACTTCATTGGAAAAATCCAAGAGCTGTTCTAACTCAAATCATTTGGGCAACTGTCCTACGAGGTCATTCTTAAAAACAAAACTATAAAAATGCATTGAGAGAAATTCGATAAAATCATCTTTTGGACCAAAGAAACAAAAAACAATGAAATAACTGACATATTTTGCATAGGTGCGTTAGTAAAAACAGACAAAATTACTGAATAAATTAAGTAAAGCCTTAAACAACGTTAAATTGATTCGAAATCTTCCACTTTAAGCCGATTGATTGCTAGTATATATTAAATAAATATGTAGATAAATGCTATTATTTATTTTAATGATAAATTCTCTTTATTCATGAATTAGTTTGCCATTAACAGAGGTAGCAATCCTGCAGAAGAGGACTTCGACTCTCAACGTCGGTTTATGTTTTATTCTGAAAAATACGACCCGAAAGTTGCAAACTATCGCCACGAAGCTTACATAGGTCTTCATGAAGAAAAGTCAGTTGATAGGCCAAACATCTCTGATCGAATCAGCGTGTTTTCAATCTCAAACCCTGCAATAGTGGCCAATTCTCTCGATACATATAATGAAAATGTCCTGTTTCTATACTAAATGCTGGGCACCTTTATCTTTGTGTATGGTCAGACTTGTGTCTATTCAAATATCGGAAACAGTGTTCAAATTTCAATCCTTTTGGTGGTTTTAATACCTTTATGTGGCCCCTTCAGTGGAGCCCACTTTAATCCGTCAGTATCATTAGCCTTCTGTCTCCGCAGATTTCAAAGCTTTCGACTCAACATTCTTTGGCTGTATTTGAAAACTCAGGTTGCGGCGTCATTCATTGGATACATAATCGGATACTGGTTGAATTCGGGAATGTTAACGGACAGCTTAATCGCGACTCCTTAGAGAAGCCTAACCCAAATTGTATTCTCCGAGATGATAGGCACTTTTCTGCTGATATTTTTTGTGTTGTATCTATCAGACTCTGAAATCAGTCCGACTCGAGATTCGGCCGCTGCAACAAACTTAGTCATTCTGCCATTAATTTATATGGCGAGGAAGTCAGCGAGCCTTTCATACTTATCCATCAATCCCGCCCTTGCCCTGTCGAGTGGACTCATTCAGCTATTCGTCAATCTTAGTTTGGAGCCATTGTACGCATATTTCTTTTTTACGATTGGAGATTTGGGAGGTGCGTTGCTGGCAGTTCTGTTTTACAATAAACTGTATTTTTAAATAAAGCAGGAAATCCTTGAAAAACGCAGGCAGAGGCAGGCATAGGAATAACGGAACATGCAATTAACGAGTTTAAGTCCTTTGGCTCCACATAAAGCAATGGTATGAAATTGTATAGTTTGCGAAATATATCTATCATTGATCTATCTGAAAACAAAAAAGTATGCTCATATAAGATTAATACAAAATTTCGATATAGAAGCATGATTGATGAAACTGATATTCCTACGCTATTATATTAAACTAATAAGTATAACCTATAAATTGCTGTGTACATAATAAACTGATATTCATATGTTTGTTTTAATTTACTTTCCATTGGTAAATTCAAAAGTGTAATTTTTAAATCATATAATTGACTTTGCCTTTATTAAATTATAACTCTTCCATTTCGAGTATGAAACTGAGTTTTCTTTTTCTTATGACAGCCACGTACTGCCAATCATTCGCCAATTTAGTTTGCAACGGAGATTTTTAGGCGTATTCAGCATTCGGCTTAGGTCTGCAGTGGGGGTATCAAAAACCAAACATTTCTTGTTGGTATACTGATAAAATGTAGGAATGGTAAGTGAAAGTATTCCCAGGAGCAAGGGATCGATCGAAGGTAGCCGATTTAAAGACGGATGTGAATATTCGTTTGTGCCAAACTATCGCGTTGGAGATTGAGCATACTTACACATTGAGCTTCGATTTCTTTTCTGAAGCAGGTCTGACTAATATGAACTTAAGTGTCGAAATGAATGGGAAAGTGATCATTGCCGAGTTCTTACCGAATGAATGGATGTATATTGCTAAAAAGGTCAATATCACAGCGAACCAATCAAGCAATAAGATTTGCTTTTCTGAAACTCATGACTTTGGATTTGGGAGTTTTTATAATGGTGGATGTTTAGATAATGTCACAATGATTGAGTATATTGCTTCTTCTGCAAGCGTTTCAACAAACACATCCACAAACACATCCACAAACACATCCACAAACACATCCACAAACACATCCACAAACACATCCACAAACACATCGATAGATGAAAATACGACGATGAATAGCACAGCGTTATAGGAAATTCCATAGAATAAATCAGAAAATATTTCAAAAAAATAAAAGAAGATTGTTGTGATTAATTTTACAAGTTCTGTGAAGGAGTTAGAAAATCTCGTGATTTTTCAAAGTGATTTACGATTTGATTAAATCCCTCCGTATGTCTTATCGAAAATTAGTTTCGATGTTTACTTTGAAGGATAAATTCAGGAGAATGTTAGTTTTTATAAAGATTAGAATGGGCTGTTCGTCATTCAAGTAAAAGTTTTGCGAAGCTACGAATTATCACAAGTTGCAATTATAACCAAAGATAAGCTCTTATTATAGGCCGAAATTGAGTTAATCTTTAATATCGATGGAAAATTAGTCCAATTTAATGTCTTATCAGAAAAATAGAAGAATCTGCTCATCACAGCATCGTAGGTATCAGAAAATTTAGCTTAAACTGTCTCATCGCTGCAAAGGTTTCTCTCGAATTCACTAAGTTCCTTTTTCATCATCAGCCTCCTCAACTTTTGGAACTTGAGTCTGATGTACTACTTTGTCCCTATCACACTACTGCCTGGATTCACGAAACATATCTATGAGGCCATGCTCAAAATATTGTTCATAAAGGGCAGCCTTCTGACGTGGATCTCTGATTTGCTTGGATACAAAATTGAAGTGAACATTGAGGACTCACTGCCATAATATGTGTCCAATTTCAAACACGGATATTTGTGGTTCAGAAGCTTCGGCATTTCGAGTAAGCTCATTCTGAGCAATTACGAAAACGTTGCTTTGCTGTTGATTCTCGGAATCAAACTATTGCTGGTAAAACTGCTTTTACAACTGAACCCTTTCAAAATATTCACAAAATTGAAAATTGAAGTCAACTTTGCGATAATAGTTTTGATGTAAGTCATTGCAATCTGCCCATTTGTCATAATCTCCTCTGCCATTGCGATTCAGTACAGTCCCACAGATTTCATAAATAAGTGCGAGAAAATAGGACACTACATCCTTCTCTTTTTCATGGCTTTATTGCTGCCCATGCTGCTCGTCTTATTTTTTAAAAGCAAAAGTAAGTGTAGTAAAAATGAAGATGAAGAGTATAACGAAAAAAAAAACGAGGAAAGTAAAATAAGTCAGTTTCGGCAATCGGCTTCGGATATGTCAATAAAAAAAATGTTCACAGAGATATAAGTCGAAATTCTTAGAGCTTAAGCTGTTGAAAATAGGCAGAGGCAGAATGAACACTACTGCCAAATCATTGAACTGCTTATGAGCATCGCCATCCCATCGCTGATGATAATCGGATCGACCGCAGCCTTTCTGATAGGGACTTCGACGATCCTCGCCTTTCGGTTTGGCTTTTTGGTTTAAAGGAGGAAGAGAGTTGGAAAGAAGTTCTTTGTTTCAGAAGTGGTGAGCAACCTGATTTGGATGGTTCACCACGCCACTTTCTGTCTTTTGGACATTGTGGACCGCGAAGTTTCAAGAAAGCTCCTTTCAGCAGAGGCGATTTTGGAAGTATCGAAGTACTGTGGGTTCATTTTATTGGGAACGGTGTTAGTCGGAGGGTCATTCGAAATCTTGAAATTCATCCTGGGACTGTTGGGGGGCGTTTTGGCCGTTGTAAAAAATGTTTGTAAATTATGTTCAAATAACTCAGTGTCTCCTTCGCTCAGCTTCGAAGGAGAGTCAATTCATTAATCTAAAAATGCTGCTGAAGTCAAAGCATATTCTAAGCGTGATGAAAACGAGCGAAGTAAAGATTCCAGAAAAGTAGGATAAAAGGATCTAAAGCTAAAGGCACTAAAAACATAACCGAAAAGCTCTGATTATGGAGACTAAAATCGCAAAGAGTGCCGAAAACGTAAAACGAATAAAAGCATAAAGGAGACTGACGACGAAGGCGATAAATTGACCAAATTAAAGAATGCAATCAAATTTCATTTGACCTCGAAGAACATCGATGAGGAATCGCCACCGAACTAAAAGTCCCACAAATTCTTCCATGGCAGATAAGTTACATCGAAATCATATGTAAAACCCTAACACAAACAAAAGCAATGCGTTGGCCCACAAAACACAGCTCTCGCAAAGGTCTTTACATCAAAAAGCATTAAAAGGTTGGACGAATTAGACAGATTAGAGACAGATCGCGGCGCAACGTGGCTCGTCAAGGATGTGAAAAATATCCCAACAAAAACGGTGGGCAAAAACAATAAAGTGAAATATGACTCCGAAGCAAAAGGAAATCATCTGAAAATAGGACAAAGGCAATGATTCATTATTGAACTTATGTTTTAGATATACTTAATTATGTTCCCTAATTTTTTTATCCTTCTTTACAAAAATAATCAGTATAATTAATTATTAGATAATCAATTAAAGCAGATTCTGAATTGCCAGACATACCAAACTCTAATTGCTCATATGAGTACTTATGCAACGATCGCATGGGGCCTAAGAAGATCAAAGATTTACAAAATTAATAAAATTACCCAGCTCATTTTCCCCGAAGTCTCTGCTTCTACGATCATCTCTTCCATTTTGGCAGTAGTTTAGTTTTAATTAGTTTTAAATTTGAGATTAAATTCAATAAATTCAAAACCATAGATAAAAATAATTGAAATAACTGATGTGAATAAAAATAATATTTCTTTCATTTTTATTTATTAACGAGATATATTTGTTGAATTCAAATTGTAAATCGTTCGATCTCAATCTTCGATAATCTCATCTCATCTCATATAGTTAATCATTCAATCAAATAAGTTACCTTCCGTCATCTGATCTTAGATTCTCGAACCTCCAATCACATAATAATTCGTTAAAAGCAGAATATATGAAGAAATTTATCTATTTATTTGGTGAAAAATATTCTTGGTCCTCATTTTTTAATTAACTACTTTACTTATTAATTTCAAGTTTATATAAGAATTATGATATGTAATTAATATATATATATACAGATCATTTTCCCATTCCCTGTGAATTTATATGACTGTGCAATATATTTTAATACTAATTATTTTGTATTGGGATGGGAGATAGTTACACCCATAACCCCCATTTGAAGCGGGATCGCCTTCCTGTAGAATAGAATAATAGAATAATAAAATAATGACCTACTTTTTTGGTGCTTTTATGGCGCACCGCCGGAATAACAATCTCCACATCTAACTTCATGAGTTTAACCTCACTCCATTATAATATGAAAATTATTATTATGTAATTAATAAAGTATAAATAGTATTTCTTAATTTTTATGATACGACGCAAAATATGCTTTCATATAATCATTTTTTTATTCTGAGATAATTCCCTTTTTCCTATCTGTCATATTTTATTTTATTTTTCCTGCTTTAATTATTTGATGTATCTTTCACTTGCTATTTTTGCAAAGCAGCCTAAAATTTTAATTGATAAGTATGATAATTCTAAAAGATAAATTTTTTTGGGTCTTTTCTGCTTTCTTATGTATTATTTTTAATTATTTTCGAGAACAACTTTTTGTTTATCAAAACATTGAGCGATTTATCCTATTAATTTGATTATTTTTTATTGGAACTTTCAGTACTCTCAATAATTTTCTCCTTATCCTTCTTAGAATTTAAGTTTCTTCCTTTATTTATTTTACCAACGAGCACATTACTGACATATTTGATGGAATTTTCATTAGAATTGTATAATTATTTCTGGATGTTTTATTTATTATTATTCAGGTAAATAATATTATTGGCAGATATTTGAGGTTCATTAATTTATTAGATTTATTTTCTTGGCTTTTTTGGTTTAATCGATTATTATTAGAGTTGATGGGGGAGCTGTTAGTTGTTGGATTAAGGTAGGGGAGCAACTGAATTTTTTGAAAACAGTACATAAATTTTTTTAAGGACATCAAAAATGCCCTCCAACAGTCCCTGAACAAATTTTAGGATTTCGAATGAGCCCCCGGCCAACACTGTTCCCAATAAAATGAACCCGCAGTATTTCGATATTTCCAACATCGCCTCCGCCGAAAGGAGCCTTCTCGAAATATCACAATCAAGGATTTCCAAAAGGCAGAAAGTGGCGTGGTGAACCATCCAAATCAGGTTGCTAATTACTTCGAAAATAAAAAACTTTTTGCCGACTCTCTTTCTCCTTTAAACCAAAAAACCAAATCTAAATGCGAGGATGATCGAAGTCCCTATCAGAAAGGCTGTGACCGATCCTACCACCAGCAGTGAAGGAATGGCGACGTTTAGGAGAAGCTCAATGGCTTGGCAGTAATGCTCATTCTTTTCCTGTCTCTCTTCGGATTAAGCCGCCAAGATTTCGACCTCTTACTCTGCAATCTCTTTCTTTGATTTTCCTACATTGCTTCCTTTATTTTCCTCACTTTTTATTTCGTCTTACGAAGACTTACTTTTAAAAAATAAGAAGAGCAGCATGGGCAGCAATAAAGCCATTATAAAGAGAAGGACGTAGTGTCCGACTTTCTCGCACTTATTTATGAAATCTGTGGGACTGTACTGAATTGCGGTGGCAGAGGAGATTATGACAAATGGGCAGATTGCAATGACTTACATCAAAACTATTATCGCAAAGTTGACTTTGATTTTCAGTTTCGTGACTATTTGGAAAGGGTTCAGTTTTAGGAGCAGTTTTACCAGCAATAGTTTGATTCCGAGGATCAGTAGCAACGCGGCGTTTTCGTAATTGCTCAGAATGAGCTTACTCGAAATGCCGAAGCTTCTGAACCACAAATATCCGTGTTTGAAATTGGACACATATTATGGCAGTGAGTCCTCAATGTTCACTTCAATTTTGTATCCAAGCAAATCAGAGATCCACGTCAGAAGGCTGCCCTTTATGAACAATATTTTGAGCATGGCCTCATAGATATTTTTCGTGAAGGCCGGCAGTAGTGTGATAGGGACAAAGTAGTACATCAGACTCAAGTTCCAAAAGTTGAGGAGGCTGATGATGAAAAAGGAACTGAGTGAGTTTGAGAGAAACCTTTGCAGGGTTGAGACGGTTTAAGCTAAAGTTTCTGATACCTACGATGCTGTTATGAGCAGATTCTTCTATTTTTCTGTTAAGATTTGAAAATTCACTTACTTATCATCGATTTTGAAGACGAAATCAAGATTTGCAAATGCTTTTTTAAATTATTAATTGCCGATAATTGATATTTGTGAGAGATCATAGCTTCGCTGTATTTTTATTTCGATCATAAGGAATCCATTTTAATTTTTCGAAATAGTGACTTCATTCTGACGTTATCCCTCAAAGTAAACATCGATATAAAAATTTGTTAGTACGAATTATTAAGCCTCAGTAGGGGGATAATCGCTTTAAAGGAGAACAGTGTTTTATAACTCAAAGACAGAACTCCTGAAATTGATTACCTTTTGGAGTATATATGGAATCTTTGTCTCACTTATTGTATTTATTTCACTTATTGTATTTGTTTCACTTATTGCATTTGTTTAATCAGTTTAATTCATTTAATTCGTTTAATTCGTTTAATTCATTTAATTCATTTAATTTGTTTAATTTGTTTAATTTGTTTATTTTGTTTCATTATTTTCATTGATTATCCCTTTAGGGATCGATGCGCTACTTGCACCACCCGATTAATTGTTATTCGATTAAGGAATGGAATATTCAATAAGTGTGATATTATCAATATTGCCGCCCTTAGAATACCCGAACAAATCGAATGAAAAGTAATTATGAGTCTAAGAAAAACAAAGTTGATTATTTTACTGCGTTGCAGTCAGGTTAAGTGACTTTTTGATGGTTGTGTTTTAATTTGGTAAGAATGCACTGCCGATGACTTCCCCATTCATTTTTATTTTTACGTCCATATTTGTCATACTCTTTAAAGAATAGAAATCAAAGCTCAGAGTATAATGATGTTGAATCTGCAGCATTACATTTTGGCACAAATTGATGGACTATGTAGTAATTAAATCCGCTGTTTTTGATCTGAATCTCTCGTCTAAAAACATTTTCACCTAAAATGCTTTCATATCACTGCAATACCAACAAGAAGTATTGGAAGGTTAGTTAGAATAGATTTCCTTCTTATCTACGAAACCCACTTGATTGAGTACATATGCCTAAAAATCGCCATTGCAGATTAAGTTGGTGAAGTTGGCATAAGTTTGAGAGATGGCTGCGAAAAAAAGAATAAAAATTGGCCTCATACTTTTTGTTTTGAAATAGAATATTAAAAATTAGAAGAAAGCGTGAATTTATAATGCGGAAAGAAGAAGAGCAAACTCTGAATTGCGAAATTGGGGAAATAAAATAATAAATCATAATCATAATGAGCTCTTTCATCATCCCTTGGCCTAATAGCAATGGCTGCTAAGATTTTAGCATATTCCCATATCTGCTTATCTATCTTTTACGATGTTTTATAGATGCATCAGCATGAACTAATAAGGCTATCATAAGACCAGCTTTTAATGATTAATATGAAATTTAAACAAAATTTCTGCCCTTTTATCCCGAAGTCTGCATCGACGATCATTTCTTCCATTTTGACAGCCGTTATAACGGTTAAAAGAAATTGATAAATTTAAATATATATCGAAGAAATTAATATATGTCTAGAAGTATATTATTAATTTATTTCAATTGTAATAGAAAGTGTGCTAGAGTATTATAAGTGTTAAACTCTTGATTAAAAAAATTGGATGAAGGTGAGCGGCAATATAGTGATGTCTATCGGTATTTAGTCAGTTCACTCTCATTCAACAATTATTTATGCTTATAGGGATTTGGGTGGTTTGGGGAGGTACGTTGCTGACAGTTCTGTTTTTACGATAAATTATATTTAAATAAAACAGGAAATCCTTGAAAAACGCAGGCAGAAGCGGTCATATGAATAGTGAAACGAATTAACGAGTTTAAGCTCTTTGGCTCCTCATAAAACAATGGTATGAAATTTCATAGTTCGCGAACTATCATAAATCTGTCTTGAAAACAAAAAAATAGACTCATATGAGGTGAATACAAAATTTCAACATGGAAGGGAAGCATAATCTATTAAACTGATATGCATATGTTAATACTTCTTCTTAAAACATATCGAATGAATTCGGAGGACTACAAATAATTATTCAAACCAATAAAGATGGACTTATAGGAGAATTTGTCGAAAAATGAAGTGATGGGAAACATAGAAATATTTTAAATTTGAGTAGCTTGAAGGACGAACACATGAAAAAGGCGAAGATTGCTGATTGATAAAAATTGATAATGTAATTTAATGATGAAGAATATGCAATAAATAAAAGAAATAAAACCAAGGAGCAGTTTAGGGAAATTATTAGGTCCCTCTTTAAAATTGTGAAGCCAAAAAGTCCCCTAAACCTAAATTAGGACTCATTTGTATTTGTATTTATGTGTCGCATTTTTAATTTCTAATAATATTTATGCACATAAAACTATAAATCAGACTCTTATTTTCGAAATACAAATTCAATGGAAATAAAAGATAAATGTTGAATGCAATTACTGAGTACATAGTTCAGAATCGTAAAGCGTAAGCTTCATAATGAATCATTGCCTTTTTACTATTATCAAATGATTTTCTTTTGCTTCGGATTTATATTTCACTTTATTATTTTTGCCCACCGTTTTTGTTGGGATGTTTTGTATATCTTTAATGAGCCACGTTTCGCCCCGATCTGTCTCTAATCTGTCTAATTCTTACAACTTTTTAATGTTTTTTAATGCAAAGGCCTTTGCGAGAGATGTTTTTTGTGGGTCGATAAATTGTTTTTGTTTGTAGTTTGATTAGAATTTGATATGAGTTTTCTATAAATCTTATCTGCCTTGGAAGAGTTTGTCAGGCTTTTAGTTCGGTGACGATTCCTCATCGATGCTCTTCGAAGTCAAATGAAATTTGATTGCTTTCTTTAATTTGGCCAATTTATCGCCTTTTTCGTCAGTCTCCTTTATGCTTTTATTCGTTTTATGTCTTCGAGACTCTTTACGGTTTAAGTCTCCTGAATCATAGTATTTCGATTCTGTCTTTGTTGCCTTTATCTTTCGATCCTTTTATCCTACTTTTTTATAATCTTTACTTCGCTCTTACTTATTGCGCGAAGAATATGCCACTGAGTTATTTGGACACAATTTATAAACATTCTTTACAACAGCTAAAACGCCCCCCAACAGTCCCAGGACGAACTTCAAAATTTCGAATGAGCCTCCGACCAACACCGTTCCCAATAAAATGAACCCGCAGTATTTCGATATTTCCAACATCGCCTCCGCCGAAAGGAGCCTTCTCGAAATATCACAATCAAGGATTTCCAAAAGGCAGAAAGTGGCGTGGTGAACCATCCAAATCAGGTTGCTAATTACTTCGAAAATAAAAAACTTTTTGCCGACTCTCTTTCTCCTTTAAACCAAAAAGCCAAACCGAAAGGCGAGGATCGCCGAAGTCCCAATCAGAAAGGCTGTGACCGATCCTATTATCACCAACGAAGGAATGGCGACGCTTAGGAGAAGCTCAATGACTTAGCAGTAATGCTCATTTTTTTTCTGCCTCTCTTCGGTTAATGCCGCCAAGATTTTGACCTCTTACTCTGTAATCTCTTTCTTTGATTTTCCTACATTGCTTCCTTTATTGTCCTCACTTTTTTCTTCGTCCTATGAGGGTTTATTTTTTGAAAATAAGACGAGCAGCATGGGCAGCAACAAAGCCATTAGAAAGAGAAGAATGTAGTGTCCTATTTTCTCGCACTTATTTATGAAATCTGTGGGACTGTACTGAATTGCGGTGGCAGAGGAGATTATGACAAATGGACAGATTGCAATGACTTACATCAAAACTATGATCGCAAAGTTGACTTTGATTTTCAGTTTCGTGACTATTTGGAAAGGGTTCAGTTTTAGGAGCAGTTTTACCAGCAATAGTTTGATTCCGAGGATCAGTAGCAACGCGGCGTTTTCGTAATTGCTCAGAATGAGCTTACTCGAAATGCCGAAGCTTCTGAACCACAAATATCCGTGTTTGAAATTGGACACATATTATGGCAGTGAGTCCTCAATGTTCACTTCAATTTTGTATCCAAGCAAATCAGAGATCCACGTCAGAAGGCTGCCCTTTATGAACAATATTTTGAGCATAGCCTCATAGATATGTTTCGTGAATCCCGGCAGTAGTCTGATGGGGATAAAGTAATACATCAGACTCAAATTCCAAAAGCTGAGGAGGCTGATGATGAAAAAGGAACTTAGTGAGTTTGAGAGAAACTTTTGCAGCGATGAGATGGTTGAAGCTAAAGTTTCTGATACCAATTTTACCGTTATGAGCAGATTCTTCTATTTTTCTGATAAGACATTTACTTGAACTGTTTTTTTATCGATATGGAAAGTTAAATCAATCGATTTAAAGAGCTCCTCTTTGGTTACAATTTCTATTTGTGATAATTCGTAGCTTCGCAACACTTTTACTGTAATGACGAGCAGCCCATTTTAATCTTTCTAAAAACTAACATTCTCCTGAATTTAACCTTCAAAGGAAATATCGAAATTGTCTTTCAAAAAGGCCTGCGGAGGGGCTCTATCAAACAGAAAATCACTCCGAAAAGTTACAAGATTTTCTAATTCTATCACAGAACTTGTTAAATTAATCACAATAATTGGTTTTAATTTCTTTTCTGCAAAACTAGATTTATTCCAAAGACTTTCCGAGAAAACTGAGCTATTCATTGTCAAGTTTCCATTTATTAATGTGCTATTTATCGGATTTCCATTTATTAATGTGCTATTCATTGTTAAGTTTCCATTTATTAATGTGCTATTTATCGGATTTCCATTTGTGGATGTGCTATTCATTGTTAAGTTTCCATTTATTAATGTGCTATTTATCGGATTTCCATTTGTGGATGTGCTATTCATTGTTAAGTTTCCATTTATTAATGTGCTATTTATCGGATTTCCATTTATTAATGTGCTATTCATTGTTAAGTTTCCATTTATTAATGTGCTATTTATCGGATTTCCATTTGTGGATGTGCTATTCATTGTCAAGTTTCCATTTATTAATGTGCTATTTATCGGATTTCCATTTGTGGATGTGCTATTCATTGTCAAGTTTCCATTTGTGGATATGTTTGTTGAGACGCTTGCAGAAGAAGTTGTATACTCAATCATCGTAACATTATCTAAACATCCACCCCTTAAATGACCAAGGAAATCGAAGATACTAAAGTTATGAGTTTCAGAAAAGCAAATCTTATTCTCAGATTGGTTCGCTGTGATATTTACCTTTTTAGCAATATGTGTCCATGGATTCGGTAATAACTCGGCAATGATCACTATACCATTCATTTTCATACTTAAGTTCATGTTAGTCATACCTTATCCAGAAAAGAAATCGAAGCTCAATGTGTAAGTATGCCCAATTTTCAGCGTAATAGTTTGGCACAAACGAATATAATTACTCGTCCTTAAATCAGCTACCTTCGATAGATAATTTGCTTGGTAGAGCACTTTTACCTACCAATCTTACATTGTATCCGGATACCAACAAGAAATGTTTGGTTTTTGATGGTCGTAGAAAGCATCCACACCGACTGACGTTACAGAATAGGTCTAAAAATCTCCGTTACAAACTAAATTGGCGAAGGAATGGCAGAAGGTGACTGCCATGAAATAAAGAAGACTCAGCTTCATAATTGAGATGGAATGGAAGAGTTAGGGTTAGAATATAATATAACAAAGGTATAGAAACTTATATAAATAGAAGTCATTTGAGCAGTGGCTTCGAATGCAATATAATCTATGAAAATCAATTACTGCGAATCTTGATGAAGATAAAAGAATGGGACTATAACGAAGCAAAGGTCTTGTTTTTTGTAAATATATAAATATATATATTATTATATTAATTCATATATTTATATATTTAATTAATTATCTGATTCGCTTGAGAAATTATCTGAGCAACAATAAATTCAATTTGGCTTATTTGCTAACTGTTTTCAAACATCTGATATTAATTAACGTGGGTGTGAATACATCTTAATCTATACTTCTTCTGCGCAGAATATTCGCAATAAACACAGTTTAAATACTTTATTTTACCTTTCAGGAATTTATTATGTCTCATTTCGTTACGATACTCCATTCATTTTTAATTCTGATGTGTTTTTTTAATGAATAGTCCAAATGAAGTTAGTTTTGATAAAGATTATGTGGGATTGTTTTTTAATATGGCCAAAAGTGAAGTGAAACGAAGCAGCTACAAGCTGCATTTATGGGCATTAAGATTATTATGTGAGGATTCTGATCTATTTTCGTATAATTTCAAATGAAATCTTTAGCTTTAATTAAATAGTTTCATCGCTGCAAAACTTTCTCTCATCTTCACTAGTTCTTTTCATTATTAGCCTTTAAACTTTTGGAATTTGAGTCTCAATTCTATTTCCGATTTTGTCCCTATCACACCACACTACTGACATCCTTCACGAAATTATCGCTAAGGCCATGTTCAAAATTATGTTAATAATAATGTTAATATGATCAATTAAAACTAATAATAAAATAAATAGGAGTTTAAATGATTCTGAAAAGAACGAGCTGAATGAAATGATATATAATTTTATCATTTTCCTGATTTTTATCTAACAATTCTATTTACTATAAACCAGAATTGAGAACAAATTTTAAAGAGATAAAATATAAAATAAAGAAGGATTCAATGCTTATATATTAGTCCAGATTCATTTATAGACTTATATATATTTATGCTATTATTATATTCGATTAAATTTAATTCAAGATCAGAACTCAGACGATACTATCTTGTTTGAATCTCCCATGGCATTTATAAAGTAGCCTTCTTCCTATGAATGAACCTGCTGACCTATGCATGGTTTGGATATTGTCCCAAAGAACAAGATCTCCTTTCTTCCATTAGTGATCATACCATTCCATTTCGTTTGTCAGCATTTATATGATTGAGGGAATAAAGGTCTTGTCTTAAGTTTTGGTCTTTTTGTCCCTGAGACTATGAAAAGAGAGATATATGGCTTCCATTCCATTAAAGCTGTGAGTACTGAATATTTTATGTTCGGTCAGTTTGGACTTGAGTTCAATTTCAGGCTCTCCATAGAGATGGAAGTCAGGAATAACATCGAAATTAACGATTCCGTCGCTATTCTGTAGTCTTTCATAAATTTTGGGATATTTTTATTTTATGAATGTCGCCGCTTTGACAAGGTCCATAAAATGTGTATTTCCCCCTTTTTAAGGCTGTTCCACGGAGTACAAAACGTTATAGATGGATTTGAAATCTTGGCCCCAAAAGTTTCCGTCACTATGCCAATAGGTTGCCTCCTTTGCCGAATCCTTTAAGCTGCCGTCATTTAAAACATTTCCTATCCGAGATACTTGCTTGTACAGGATCAACATTTTTAAATGCCATCGCTTCGGGTAAAACGATCAGCTAATCGAAAATTCCACTTGTGAATTCAACCATATCTTTCGGCTTAAAATTGGCCTTCGGAATACAAATGATCCCATGTTCTTTTAAAGCACTTAAAATAGCTGGTTTTTGTCCGACAAGAAAGTCGACCTAACATTTCGGGAAGACAAGGGAATAACCGAGCTTTCTCATTTTATAGAAATAAATTTTATTAAAAGTTGATTGTAGAATGATTTAATTATAATCAAATGATTTGTTTAACTTAATTATTCCTATCCATATAAACTACCATTAAAACGAAAAACTCAATAATAAATAAAAACACTATAAATTTTAAAGTCAGACTGAACGAAAGACATACTAAAAATTTTAGTTTGGGATCGTATTAGTATTTTACTATTTAGAAGAATTGGCATTAAATTCGAGTTGATCAGAAATTTTATTGTTTGGATGGTTTAAATAAATTATCTTGAATTTTAGAGTATTGTTACACAATGACAAGTTTCACGATTTTATTTGCAATAATTGCCTTGCTTTTCGTGCTTGCTGGACTCATCTATTATAAGCTGGTTGCCGGGCCCAGGAAATTGATGAAGTGGTATAAAGATACTCTCTAAGGGATGGGATACAAAGTTTAAATGTATGACCATGTGGCAATTGGAAGCGGAGCCGTCAGCCGTATGATCAAAGACACATCAGAACACTGGGATCAGTTCTATACAATGAAGAAAAATGCGACTGGACTCGATATAGGAATATTCAATGTTCTGAGCATTGTTGTAATTGAACTGTATAACCCTGAACTCATACAATAATTTTTCAAGCCAGAACATCCTTATCTATATCACAAATTTTAGTTTATGATTGCCAACATTCGAAGATCTCTCGGGCACGGAATTGCATTCAGCGAAGGTGGGTAATGGAAAAAAAGACGAAAGATTATGAACACAGTATTTAACTACGACTTTTTAAAGGCAAATATCCCGAAAATTATTCGTATTTGCAATGAAAATTTTGAAAGAGTTGAGAGCTAATCGTTTGAGAAGTACCCATAAGACAAAAAATCTGTAAAGATGGATGTTCTTGAGTTATTTTCTTGTGTGTTCTCGAATGTCATGATGGAGTGTTTCTTTGGAGTCAGCTCAACATACTAAAAGATCTAAGGGCAGTTAGTTGCTATGTTTCTTTCCCAACTAAATGTTGATATCACAATTCAAGGCTTTACACCCGTCGGAATGTTACTAGGAAGCAAGTTCTTGAATTTAGGGCTGAGAGAAAAAGACAGGTCAATAAATAATCGAATCAAGATTTTGAGAGCTCTTGCAAAATAAAAAATAGACCAAAGGATCGAATAAATTAAAAAGAATGGACCGAAAGAGAAGTATGAGGATATCATTGAAGCCTTAGTGGTCACAAAGAAGATATAACTAAATTCTTCAAACAAAGACAGCTACGACTATAATGAGCTTATTGAATAATTTTGCACATTTTATACTGCTGGCACAGATACAACCTCGCATTTTATTCAAATGATGATATACTATATGATCTTGAACCCCGAAATCTAAGCGAAAGCCCGGAAAATAGTTTGTGAGATTATCAAATCAGATGCCGATATAACAGTCGACAATCTCAAACAGCTCACATACGTGGACTGGATTCAAAATGAGACAACGCGAATGTATGGGCCAGGCAGTGGGATATTCATCAGGAAGGTTCAGAAGGAGCACTATATCCGAAATATACCTTTGCTTTAAGGAATCGGAATTACTATTCAGCCTGTTGCTAGTCATTTCAGCGAAAAGTATTATAAAGATCCAATGATTTTCCGACCAGAAAGATGGAAAAATTAATGTGATTAAAACCATATCTACGCATTTGGAGGGTTTAGTGGAGGGCCTCGCAGCTGCTTAGGTAAACATCTGGCCCTTCTCTAAAGCAAAATCGGCCTAGTAAAATTCCTGATCCGCTATAAATCCTGGAAACTTCCCAAGACTAAATTCAAAATGTAAATGAAGTTCTTGCCATAGCCCGAACCAATGAATTTATCCGTAGAACTTCAATGATGTGTACCCTGAATATTGCATAAATAAACATATATTTTTTAGTATCAGATTTAAGATATAAACAAAGCCATACATACATACATAATTGCCATCATAAAGTTCCTCATGGACTAATAAAAGAATCGTAAATCTTTCCATGCAGCATTATCGAATTCCTCAGGATCAAGGGACAACGGTCGAAATTTATTCACATTAATTGGAGAAGATATGATGGAAATGAAACCATACAAATCTAAATTCTAAATGTAGATATGTTTAAATCAAGAATGAGTATAGGCTCAGGAACCAGCAGGATCTCACGCGATTCAGATTTATTAAATAGACTCTGCAAGGAAGATTAATCTAAATCATCAAAATCGTTGAGTAGGAATGTAAGCAATTCCAACATACGCAATCGCTAGTTTCTTAATTCTTCGAATTAGAATTCAATTGTCTCTGAGGGGTCCAGAAAAGGCGAGGCCCGAATCATAATTATTAAGTAGCCCCCAAAAATCCATAATTGTGTCTGCTATGCAGCAGGGTAATGTTTGTCTTACAATTGTAACTGCTTTCTCTCGCCATTCCCTTGCGCACCTTAATGCTGTTCGAATTGCCTCAATCTCAAATTAAATCTGCCAAATAAAGTGTCGAATATGATGTGCTCATGCAAAAAGACAAGATGCCTCAAACTATACTGCGAGTGTCTTGCTAAGGGCTAATACTGCTCAGTAATGTGCCGATGCGAGTTATGCTAAAACCATGAACACAGTGCGAGCAGGCAGTAATCAATAAGCTATCTGAACCAAACAAATACGACTTTGAAAGGGTGTTCATGCCAAAAAAGTAAATGCATTAAAAAATACTGTGAATGTTATGCATTGGGATTAAAATGCACCGATAAATGTGCTTGCTTGAATTGCAAAAACTATATCAAAATAATAAAAAATGAAGACGCAATGTAAGAATAACTGATCAAATATTAGACAAAAAAGTAATCGAGTCAAATGTAAGAATAGTAAAACTAATTGCAATTTGACGATGTTGATTTTTATAGTGGGAGAATAATACGGTGATTGCATTGATTTCATTGATTTCATATTTATATCATATTTGTTTATAAGTATGTGTGAAGAAGGTATATTTTTATGCGATTACTGATGAATTAAGCATCGGATTCGAATAGTAACAAATATGCATGAATAGAAGACAATCAATCGGCTAAATAGTATAGTAAATATATGAAAATAGTTTGTTACTTATTGAAAACACTTATGTCAATTAATATGCTAAATGTTAGATGTTAAATGGAGGATATATACTATAATTACATAAACATTCATTCGGTTAGGGGTTGGGGTTGGGGTTGGGGTTGGGGTTGGGGTTGGGGTTGGGGTTGGGGTTGGGGTTGGGGTTGGGGTTGGGA